>NW_028259065.1:92500-224788 GCF_024713525.1 Acromyrmex echinatior
AGTGTGAATAAGTTCTCGCCGTTTTTTTGTGAAAATAAATCTTTTATAAAAAAAAAATAATAAAAGAACAAGTCAATTAAAGTATTGCCCATCGCTGGAGACAACTTTGTCCCATCTTTCTGGCAACATTTGAATTCCACGTCGAAAAAACGACACTTCTTTTGCGGCTATCCACGAATCGATCCAATTCTTGGTATTTTCGTATGATGAGAACTGCTGCTCAGACAGGCTGTGCATCATCGATCGAAATAGATGGTAATCAGAAGGCGCAATGTCTGGTGAATACGGCGGGTGGGTTAGGACCTCCTACTTCAGCGTTTCCAGGTATGTTTTGACCGGTGCCGCGACATGCGGCCGAGCGTTATCATGCAGCAAAATAACCTTATCGTGTCTTTGCTCATATTGCGGCCGTTTTTCTTTTAATGCTCGGCTCAAACGCATCAATTGTGGTCGATAGAGATCTCCTGTGATGGTTTAGTTGGAGCAGCTCGTAGTACCCCCAACTGATCCCACCAAATGCAGAGCATGAGCTTGGAACCGTGTATATTCCGCTTTGGCGTTGATGCTACTGCTTCGCCGGGCTTAACCCACGATTTTTTATGCTTCGGATTACTATAGTATATCCACTTTTCATCACCAATGACAATACGATGTAAAAAACCTTTCCTTTTTTGTCGTTGAAGCAGCTGTTCACACGTGACAATACGCCGTTCGATGTCTCTCGGTTTCAGTTCGTACGGCACCCAAGATCCTTCCTTTTGTATCATTCCTAATGCTGACAGACGTTTTGAAACTGTTGTTCGATCAACTCCTAATAATTTTGCAATATCGGATTGCGTCTGACATGGATCTTCATCAAGTAATGTTTCCAGTTCTTTGTCTCGAAACTTTTTTGATGCACCACTACGTTCTCTATCTTGAAGATTAAAATCACCATTTTTAAATCGGTTAAACCAATCTCTGCATGTTCTTTCCGATAAAGCATGATCACCATAGGTTTCTACAAGAATTCTGTGCGCTTCAGCAGATTTCTTCTAAATAAAATAGTGCAGTAAAATTCCCCGCAAAAACGGTTTATTTGGCACGAAATTTGACATGTTTTATGGTACGAAAAGAAAATGTTCTTTATAGATTAAAGGTAAGACACGCACTGATTTTAAACATAGGTTATAAAACTTCAATATAGAGGCGTCATCATCTTTAATTATACACACAAACTTTTTATACCGCATCTGATGGTGAAACGGCGAGAACTTATTCACACTTCCAATACATATATTATTATTATTATAACTACTAGTATTATTATTAACATGATTGATCCGCTTGTTGCCAGATAGATTAGATAAATAAAGTTTTTTATTGAAACGTTAGGCTTGTGTCTTTCTCAAGATCATTTTTATTTTATTTAATGTTTTTACTAAGTTCTGCCGTTTTGTACAATATTATTTATTTTGATTTGATGCTCTGTATTTGTATTTATTTCTAAATTGTATGTTGAGGAGATATTATATTCCGGCAGATATGCATCTAATGTTGCACCGTGAATGACTTTTCGCGATTTTATGATAGTATCTGGTGTTACTATTTTACAATCATTTTTCAAATATAATCTTGCCTATGTCTTCAATCATATTCTTTATTTTATCGTCAGTAAATTATATTTTTTTTCGTTGAGTATAACTAAGAATGTGGATTATCTAATGCTAACCACACGGTAAGGCAGTCGAATCCGGATCTGTTGCATTCCGTACTTTGTCTCATGTAGTCTAAAGGCTTAGGACGCTCGCACGGAATGCAAGAGATCCGAGTTCGACTCTCGGCCGAGGTAATATTTTTCGCAATAAGTTTATTACAGTTTTTTAAGATTAATTTGGGAAATTTGGGGGGATTATTAATATTTTAGATTGATTGCGTTGAAAGTCCGACAACCATATCGATACGCAATTATCATTTCTGAAATTAATTCATTTATATGAATATATATAATAGTTCAACATCTTAACATTCAGACCATAATGGTGCCTTTCTATTTAAAATAATGTATTTAACATAAACGGTCTTGTTTCCAATCTTATTATTATGTTAATAGTCGGATACTATTATGTTAATTATCAGGAAATGCTCCTGTATGCTCACGCGATGCTTGTTTGCTAATAAAGTTTGTTGGCAAAAGTATGGATTCGTAGTGATAGACAAAGACAGTGCAGTTACGAATGGACGATACAGAAAAGGATTTAATGAGTATACGATATTTTAATGTGGCTAATCGTTGTTAATACGTCTACTGCGCAACATTTCCTTCGAGTGCAACATGGATGACAGCAAAGAGCTCAAGGATCGCAAGAAGATAGCGAAACAAGTTGTGAAAACGAGTGACTTGATTCATGAAAAGTATTGTGGTTTAAAAACCGGCAAAATAGAGGAAGATTTAGTATCGGAGAAGCATCTTTAAGCTTATCGTCGAATCTCTAAAACAGATTGTCAAGGACATTGCTAATGAACCTTAACCAATTAAGAAAGAAGTTAATGTTGTAAAGGATAAGAATATTAAGAAAAAAAAATGAAGATAATAAAGATATTCATAATGCTGAAGATGATAATGATGGCTTCTGAATGGATAATTAATAGCTTTAATTGACATCGTCGTCTAAAAAGCAACGTATAAAGGAATCGAACATTACGTCGAATTCCAATTATGCATCGCCTGAACCACGCAAATTATTGTACGAACATTCGCACGTTCCCTCAGTCAAAAACGTTTATGAAACGCCCAATGACCCACTTGAAACGTTAAATAAACAAAGGCGGCAAGTTGGTGAGGAGTTATATAAGCAATTGAGAAAACTTAGACAAAAATACGTAAACATGCTTCTCAGTGGTGACAGAAAAAAGGCGATCGATCATATTTACAACGTATACCTAGAACCTAATTAGAAACGACACAATGCTCGATGACAAATATTTCGATGTAGATATGAATGACTTTGTGATCGTAGATGGAGTAAAATAAAGGTACACCTGGTTTGTACGAATTAATTTTTAAAAGAATCCCTGATGATATTTACACAGAGGATGATAAACTAGCATATAAAAGTACACTATTGGCAACGAAAGCTGATAGATACAACCATAATGCGGATAATATTGAGTAACAATACATAATAAATATAAGAATATAATAGCACCTTTGGTATCAGGTAACAAATTGGACCGGATATACTACGCTCCAGAAATCTAAACAACAAGTTAGGTAAAAGAGTCAGAAAAGGAGTAATATCACGCACCATGACCGTAAATGACAATAAAATCGATTATGTTCATTGGGACGATCCTAACGAGCTGGATTATCTCCGATTGCTTGAGGCCTCGCAGGCCAAAACGCTCACGATAATGAAATATTGTCTATTATCGAGGAGCTTCGAAACTAGCTTTATTATAAATTGAAGCGAGATACACAGTCATTTTAGTTGATATCGAAATAAACAAACGTTTGCATAAGAACTTTGTGATTTACGCATTATACAGCAATAATCATAACATAACGTAATGTCTAAGAAGAAAAGCCTCGAAAAGTGGCAACTGGTGGAAGAACTGCATGGCGATGGCATCCGGCGAGAAAAAATTTTCCACGTAAATGTGTTATAGTTTACGGATACGATGACCTGTGGCAGGCTGATGTGGTTGAGATGCAACCTTACAATTCAAAGGTTATCACTACATTCGTTATAGATGTGTTAAGTAAGAACGCATGGGCAGTACCACTCAAAACAAAGAATGGAAATGAGATGGTTACAGTGATAGCACAGATAATTCGAGACGATAGAAGATGCCCGAAAAATTTGCAAACCGATATGAGAAAAAAATTTTACAATGCAAACGTGCAAAAACTCTTGAAAAAACATAACATAAATTTCAAAACACGACAATCATTATTCAACATTCCATAATGAAAGCATCTATCGTTGAACGATCCAATCGTACGTTGAAAAATGTGGAAACAATTTCCGCACAATGAAAATTACAAATGGATTGACTTACTATCGTGTCTCATGTCAGAGTACAACGCACGTAAACATCGAACTATCGGTATGCGAGTTACCGATGTGACTCCCACAATCGCCGACAAACTCTTAAATACGGTATATAATAGCGTAAAGATCATCGCATTCCCGCGATTCAAAGTGAGTAACTCGGTACGTGAGCAAATTCAAGACGATCTTTGAGAAAGGTTACATGCTGAATTGGACCACGAAGGTGTTTAGAATTGTCAAAGTACAGAAAACTAATCCCGTATCTATTGGAAGATTACCGCGGAAAACCCATTGCTGGAGGATTCTATGAGTATAAGTTGCATCGCGTCGTTAATCTCAACGTATCTTATTGAAAAGGTTTTGCGTAAAAAAGCAGATAAGGTTTACGTAAAATGGCTCGGATTTGATAATTCACACAATTCTTGGATATTTAAGGATAGTGTGTTATAACAATAAAATTTATTACAAATTTATTACAAACTGTATTTTTGTTTCCTTATGTAAATATTAAATATGAACGTATTATACATATTATACACATTACACATATTAGACCTGCATATGTACACACGTACATACATACATACATACATATGTACATACATACGTACATACATATATATATACATACATACATACATATATACGTATATACAGACATACATATGTACATATATACGTCATACATACGTGTACATTAGGTGTACAACTTTGCTGGCGCCTTTTTTCGAAATTTGAGACTTTATTGTAAAAAACTGGTTATACATTTATGATTCAAAGTATTGTCCATCGCTGGTCACTACTTTCTCCCATCTTTCAGGCAGCGTACGAATCCCGCGTCGAAAAAACTGGTCATCTTTTGATCCACGAATCGATCAAATTTTTTACTTCTTCATAAGACTGGAAGTGCTGGTCAGCCAGGCCGTGTGCCATTGATCGAAACAAGTGATAGTCAGAGGGAGCAACGTCTGAAGAATACGGCGGGTAGGGTAGGACTTCCCATTTCAACGTTTCCAAGTATGTCTTGACCACTTTCGCAACATGGGGTTGAGCATTGTCAATGCTGCAAAATCACTTTATCGTGTCTCTCGTTGTATTATGGCCGTTTGTCTTTCAATGCTCGGCTCAAACGCATCAATTGCGTTCAATACTGATCGCCTGTGATTCTTTCAGTCGGTTTTAACAGCTCATAATACACTACGCCGAGCTGGTCCCACCAAATACACAGCATGACCTTGGAGTGGTGAATATTCGATTTGGCCATCGACGTGGAAGCATGGCCGGCAACTCCCCATGATTTTCTCCGCTTGGGGTTATCATAATGAACCTATTTTTCGTCCCCAGTCACAATGCGATGCAAAAATCCCTTCCATCTTTGCCTTTCAAGCAGCTGTTCACAAGCAAACAAACGCCGTTCAACATCTCTCGGCTTCAACTCGTACGGCACCCAATTTCCTTGCTTCTGAATCATTCTCATGACTTTGAGGCGTTTTGAAATGGCTTATTGAGTCACTCCCAATGATCGTATCAATTCTTCTTCATTTTGACACGAGTCAAGTAATGCCTCCAATTCTGCATCTTCGAAAACCTTTTCTCTTCCACCGCTATGTCGGTCATCGACGTCAAAATCACCGTTCTTGAAGCGTTGAAACCACTCACGACACGTTCTTTCACTAATAGCGACCTCACTATAAGTATTTGAGAGCATTCGATGAGTCTCAGCCGCAGATTTCTTCATATACAGAAGCAGAAAATTAAAACCTCCCACAAATAACGAGAATTTGGCTCGTAAATTGACATTTTCAATCTAGAATAACTTTATGATGCAGACACAAATCGACTAATGTTTCTATGAGTTATGTTGAGATGCCCAAGTTTATTGTATGACGTCTTTGATTTATTTATTTCGACCACCACTTACCGCTAAAACTATCTATAGGAAAACGGCAGAAGCAAAGTTGTACACCTAATACATACATACACACATATATATATATATATATATATATATATATATATATGTACATACGTAGGCTCTCGTTAAAGCATGTGAAAAACGCGAATGATATACTCGATAGCGACAACTTGATCATTGAGACCTTGGATGCGGATTATGAAGATATACAATAGATTCTTTACATAATCTAGATGTTAATCATTGTTTACATAATCTAATACTATGTATAAAACATGTTAAAAATTGTGCGTTACAAAATGTATTTAAAATATACAACTAGTGATCGCACAACACCAAAAAAAAATGTATCAAATTTAAAATAAAGCATACAATTTTTTATATTATACAATATATATTGATTTCTTTCCTCCTTTCCCTGTAGTTAAAAATTAGTTAATAATAGCTTCAATAGTACGATTCAATAAGTATTGAATTAGTCAATAAGAAAGCGCGCTTGATTATTACATTACTAAAAATTATTATCATAATTGATATTACTTGGTTATATTATTAAAAATTTATAAAAATATCGTAATTAATTTCTAAGTCGTATCATTGAAAATCGTAAATACCTATTTGATAAATAATTTATAAATAATCGTAAATATCTATTTAATAAAATCGTGTGTGAAAGAAGAAAAGACAACGTGAGAACGTAATGGGAGGAAGAGAGAGCGCAAATAATAAGTACAGAACTGCAACAGGTAGAAGAGAGAGAACTGCATCCTACAATTGATTGGAGAGAGAAGACAGTTAGAATGCAACGGGTGAGGGAAAGAAACGAACCTTTCCCCTTTACCGTGATGATGCGCTTTCCCCTCTCTCGGACCCCCCCCTCTCACACACACACACATACACATATACATCGTATACGTATAAGCATTAATGCATAGTGAGTTAGAATCCCTGTATTTATCCTACTGTGGTATTCATAGAGTATTTGCTCTTTGTCTCCTTCATATTTTTCTTCAAGGCTGTCTTCTTCTTTGATTGCGCAGCAAACGTCTGCGATAACATTTCTGCTTAATGCGTTCGCGTTCGCATTGATTTTACCTGATTTATGGACTACTTCGTAATCATATTCTTCTAATTTTAGTCTCAGCCGTGATCCGGGATCGTTTATACTAAACAGCCATAATGGTTTATGGTATTATTTTAAATTTTGTATCATATAAATATGTTCTGAAATGCTTCGCGGCCCAAACTATCGCGAGTAATACTTTTTCTGTCGTGTTGTAATTTTGTTCCGCTCGCGATAATACTTGGCTTGCATACGCGATAGATTGAGCTTGACTACCGTACCTTAAGATAGTACGGCGCCTATCGCGTAATTTGAGACGTCTGTGGTGACGATGAACTCGCGCTCAAAGTTCGAATATTTTAGTGGACGCGGTTTTAATTTAGTTTTCAATTTCTCGAAGACATCCTGTTGCTATGAGGTCCATAAGAGTTTCTCGCTTTTTCGCGTTAGCGGCTTGGCTATTCTTGAAAAGTCTTCAATGAATTTTCTATGGTACTCGGCTAGTCCAATGAATGCTTGTATGTCTTTGACTTTTTTCGGTGCCGGGAATTTATTCACTGCCTCCAATTTTGACAGATCAGACTGTATTCCGTGATTTGTTATGATGTCTCCTAAATAAATCACTTCCTTGCGCAAAAACTCACATTTGTTGGATTGCAATTTGAGATTGTTTTCCCATAATCTTTTTAATACTTCCGTTAATCGTTTGTTGTATTCTTGTAGGCTGGATCGTAAATCACTATATCGTCTAAGTATATTAGGCATTTTAGACCCTGCATTCCCATTAAAATTGTGTTCATCAATTGTTGGAATGTCACGGATGCGTTCTTTAATCCAAACGGCATACGGTTAAATTTGTAGTAGCCGTAAGATGTGGAGAAGGCTATCTTTCTCACTCCGACATAAGTATCTGATGATAACCGGATGCCAGATCTAGCGTGAAATCGATGATCGTTGTGAAATATTTTATATTTCCCAACTGGTCCAATATGTCCGTTATGTTTGGAATGGGAAATGAATCTCCGATTGTTAAATCGTTCAATTTTCGAAAATCGATTACAATTCTTAATTTTGATTCACCGGATGCATCAGCCTTTTTTGGAACTACTAAAAGAGATGCGTTCCAATGGCTAGTACTCAGTTGTATAATTTCATGTTTTAACATTTCGCGGATTTGTTTATTTATTTCCGTCTCATGTTTTTTGGGGAAACAATATGGTCGCACGTTCACGGCCGCGGTGTTGGTTTGCTATCTCATGCGATATCACTGCCGTGCGTATCATCGGTTCTCCTTCCAGGTGGAACATGTCGCTGACATGTCTTCGAATATGTTCACTAGAAACATTCTTCTTTTCTTGACTTAAATGAGCATCAGCCGTTTAACTCTTTCTTCGTAAAGCATTTTAGAATGCTCGCTTATTTTTGCTGTATTTATGGATGTATTTATTATTGGCTCCTTTTTTGGCTCGTTTATCCATTCTTCAGTGATTATTTCTGATACTTAGATTTCTGCAATTCTTTCCGTGGTGTTTAATATACTCACAGGACATGCAAAATCTCTATCAGGCAGCACCCGATAAAAATTCCCTGTGACGGTTCTTCAGGTCGCGTCACGCCGCTTATGTTTCGATCGACCGCGACTTGCACAATGATTTCGCTGCACGGCTTTAGCGTTTTCCGTTTATACGGATATAGTTTAAAATACAAGTTACCAATCATAATTTGCTTTTTGCGGTAATTGCACTTGACAGCATGCTTCCTGATGTAGTTAACTCCCAATATGTCGTACTCTATGACGTTGTCCCTTATAACATAAAACAGGTCCCTTATAACATAAAGTCTGATAGTACCGTCTCTTGTTTCCATAGTTGCGTAGATTCTTCCTAATGATGGTATGTCCAGTAATACCTATTACTTGATCCTCGTGTATCTTCGTTGCGCCCTTTAGCATTTTTAGCTTTATTAATGAAATAGTTGCGCCTGTGTCGAAAAGGAAATTTATTTTCCCTTACTCCGCTTCGCGTACGGATAAGATTACTAAGTCGAATCCTATCTTTGTCGGCGTCTCTTGTTTCACATGTGCAACTCGATACTCAGCCGCGGTGCGTGTTTTCTCGATTGACTCTTCTTTATTATCACCTTAATTGAAGTACAAATCTGGGTTTTCATTGCACTTTTTTCTTGCCACTATTTATTTCCAAATTTGCTTCGGGTTGCTTTATTTTCGTGTGCCCCCTTTCGCGTGGTATTATTTTCCGCCGGCTGGCCATGCAGTGATGACCAGCATTTTTTGCGTACATGCCTGATTTTCTTGCAATACTTGCAGTATTTATTTACGGCGTTCATTCGTGGTTATCCTTCCGCCCTTGGTAATGTGTCTGCTGTGACAATCTCGCGCGTAGTGTTCGATCTTCTCGCATTTTTGACATTGCTGTCGAAGATTCGGCTGCACGGTGTCATTTTTATTTTTATTCTGGTATCTATTATTGCTATTTACCAACATTATTGTTATTTAACATAAACGATCTTGTTTCCTATCTTATTGTTTATACACGCGCGCTGAAAAAATGCGTTACTCTCTATACATATTGGTTATTGCGAAGAATTATTGCTCGGTAGCCTAAAGGCTCAAGATGCTCGCACGGAATGCAAGAGATTCGGGTTCGACTCCCGGCCGAGGCAATATTTTTCGCAATAAGTTTATTACAGTTTTTTAAGATTAATTTGGGAAATTTTGAGGGATTATTAATATTTCAGATCAATTGCGTTAATGCCGACAACCATATCGGCACGTAATCATCATTTTTGAAATTAATTCATTTGTTTGAAAATATATATATTAGTTCAACATCTCAATACTCAGACCGTAGTGGCGCTTCGGATTTTAAAGTAATGTTATTATTTTAATATCGTCACTCAGCCCAATCTGGAAATTTTGCAGAACTTGAAACTTTATCATATTGAGTATGGTTCGTTGCTGTTCGAGACTGTGTTTTCCCCCTTCTACCATAGATTCGTATAATTCCAATACGTTTACACGTCATCCAAAATTTTGTGCGTTTTCTCCGTATTTTTGTTTAAGCGAATTAAATTCTACTTGCGTCATGCTGCGCTTGTTTAGATATTCGCTCTCGAGTTCTGCTTTTAATTGCTTGTAACTACAAATGTCGCGCATGTGAAAATCCAACATCGCTTTTCCTTTTAACTTTGTGCACATTATCGCTTCTAATAGCGTGTGCGTATCCACTAGATTAAGTTTAGTTTTTCATTGCGTAATTGCTGACGTTTATGAATTCACGCGGCCTCGAAGGAAGATGCCGTCGAATCCGATATCATATCGCGTGCTTCTTTCAGATGGAGATAATGACTTGACATTTCGGTCTAATTTTGAATATCTTCTCGCATGCGTCCATAGGTCACGTTCAGAGTGTTGCTCGTGTGGTCTTATTATTCTCTGTTCGTTGATGTGAGATTGTTTAAATCCTACACGATCTTCCGGAAAATTCATTCGCACTCGTATTTGGCGTAATAGTTCCTGCAACAGCGTGGGCGTTCCTACCGCGTTGGCTTCCCGTTGCGCGTTTTCAGTGTAGGTGGATCCTTGCGTATCTTCGCGTCGGTTTCCCATTTTTCTCTTGTTGGTGAGATGTTGGACGAATTTTGCGACATTTTTTGAGCTTTATAAATTTCTTCGAGATCAAAGATTTTACTCTCGTAGGAAGTTAACGAGAATTCGCGCCTAAGGCTCACTTAGTTCGACGTTCGGCTTAAGGTCGCGTCCGTCAGTCGAACGTCAGTCGCGTCATTATTTAGCAAACTCATATCTATATCCTCGAATGAAAATTCGTGCATATATTATAACGTTTGGCAAAGTGACTAGACTCTCTTCGAACCATATGAAACTAACGCTTTTCTCGTGCTATCGCGGATTTCAATTAAAGCGTCTGTCGCTATTTGCACGAGAGTCCGTGGACTAGTATCTAACGTGCGTCGCATCGATTTGCTTAGTAACCAAGAGCTATTAGGGGTCGATTTGGAATGTCCTCGCTTGCAGACATTCGCGCCGCAATAAAGATTACAAAAGACTTATAATATAAGGACGCTCATCACTTTCCGCATAGCTGGCTCGGTGCTCTGCAATGTCCTTTGGAAGTTCGTCCGACTGAAGGTGGCATCGGCTGTTGAAGTCGCGCTGTTCTTTCTCATGACGCTGTCTCGTGCAGGGTTGTCTGGGCCGGCTGGGTGACATCTCGAGTCACCTTGGATTCTACGTTGTCCATCAACAGCTTCGAGCTTTGACCTCCAAATATTATTATAGGTATTGTCTCTGTCGATTCCTCATGTGTTTGTTGGCTTATTGTTAACCTTTGATACGGCGTGACTGTTGCCGCAAATATACCTATTTTTCTTGTTGACTGAAAGACCGTATTTGAAGATTTTAGATTTCTCTGGCCCGAAAAAATTTACCACTGCGCAGTTTTTCGGGTCTTGCGTTTTCTTTGGCAACGAAGTTTGTCGTTTTCTCAGATTTCTCTGATGCTTCGATGAATCCCACCGCTATCAATTTTGTTGTGCCTTTTGGCGCAACGTCTATTAAGCTGGACCCACCACTATCAAAAATCAAGTTCGGAATAGTTCAAAAATTTAATGCTTTTTAGATGCTAATTTAGTACCCTATTTTGAATTTTAGTGCTCAAATCGTTTAGCAGATATAAAAAATGAAGGGGGGGGGGGGTTAATGGCAAGCTGGATCCCCATAAAAAAAATATATATACAATGCATGTATACAAAAAGTAAGTACACAGAAATTTTAGTGCTAATTTAGTGCTCCAAAATATAGCCAAAAAAAATAAAATATAGCGTTAATTAAAATATTCAAAGTACTACATCGTCCTACATGGCGCCGTGCCATAAAGTTTGCTACCCGATCGTCAAAGAATTTGGTGCTCGCATGATTTGAGTATTAAAACAAACCTTAGTAGACATCGTAGTATCGAAATATATGCATTTCCGATTTTAGTGCTCATTCTATAATAATGAAAATAATTAATTCGTCGCGAAAGAGCGCCCGCCACGTTTTAAAGTTCGTTACTCGATCATCAAAGATTCTTTCAAAATTGTGATAATGATGTTATCGTCAGATATCGAAATATATACAAATTCAAATTTGAACTGAATTCATATGTGACACTTTCAATCGCCTTTTTATTGACATCGTCGCACTGTCTCCAGACAGTGTGATCCCCTTCCCTCCGCCGCGCCTGGCCGTTACGTTTAAATCAGTTATTAGTCGATCACCGTTGAAGTAACGTCGCGATTTCTGTGTTTTGGTTTTATTTATCGTTCGTTTCGGATTTCGGGTGTATAGTGCGAGTAGTGTTTTATTCTTTTTTTTTCGTTTGTGATTTCGTATCGGATTTTTCGTATCGATTTTTCATATGAATATATTTTTTTTTTCATTACTCGTACGGTTATAATAATTACGTACGGTTGTGATAATTACGTACGCTACTTGTACGATTGTGCCCAAGATTAATATTGGATTAGCATCATGCCTGCACGTGGAAGACGAAAATAGATAAGCATAGGCGCATCGACACATTAATTAATTATAAAGACCGCTTGATAGTGGTCAGAAGATTATTTCGAAATTGGATGATATTTGGGTTACAATAGCGAAAGAATTAGATAATCAGATAACCCCAATTTCGTTATATACATTTGTTGCATGTAATAAAAATGTAAGAGATAAATTAATTGACCGTCCCTCTGTCTGTCCTTATCAGTCAATGGATATTGAACATCATGTTTCTGAACATTGATAATAATAATGAATCAACGATAATTGAATCAACAGTGAATTCCACACTAAACGATTCTGCTATGTCTGCAAATAATGTTGGTGATATACTAATATTTACTTTTACCATGGCAAAGGCTGATTTTAATGCCCTGGTAATTCATAAAACATATAGGCGAAAAGATAAAGGCTGACCTACTTTAATGCGTCAATATATAATACTACAACCACATGTATGTACAACAACACGTATTTACCGAAAAAATTTGAGAAGGTGCAAAACTGCCATGTGGTTTTAATTTTAAATGACAAATTAATCAGCAATGGAGAATCTGGATACGCGTATGGTTCATGTAAATGTGGCATGTAAAAATGGCATTTATAAAAAGATAAATAATACGAATGAACTAATTATTGAAATAAAATGTAAATTTATTGAATGAAAAAAAGAAGGACGCTGTGATAAATGATACTTAAGAAATCCAGTTAGAGAAGCTGTTGCAAATGAATTACAAGGAAAAAGTGTTATGAAATATCGAGTCGAAACTGCACGAAAATTAATACAAAATGATGATAATATTGAACCTTCGCATTTATTTAATGCAAATATTTGTTGCCAAACTAAACGTTGCAGAAAAAAATTATTTTGATAAGGATCCAATAAAAGCTTTAGAAATTATGAAATTGGGTCCTTATAAGAATATTATTTATAATATTGGCTTAGATCCATTTTTTGTGCATTATTGATCCAATTAGATGTGTACAGAACATACACATTAGACGAGACAGCTTGTGTTTACATAGCAGCTGGCAGTATTAAGAAGAATTAAGAGGCCTGATAAATCAAAGATGGGAAACATATTTTTATATAATTGTGTAGCGAATTCTGAAAAAAGTAGTCTTTTTCCAGCAATACAGATGTTGTCTGAAAGACATAATACGAATGCTTATAGAATGGATACGATCCGGTGCACACCACGACCACTTAAAGTTGTATGTGATTTTTCACGTGCATTCACTGACAACAGCAATACGAAATTTTACTAATTATAGTACACTAATTATAGGACAAATATGCAGACGCTTGCAAAGAAGATAATTTACCTCCCTGCTACGTACGTATCGATGTAGCACACTTTATTAAAAAATATTCCAATTTTTTAAAAGATTCACGTCCACGTATAAAACATTTTTATTTATTATACACATAATAGGACAATTGATTTTGTGTCAAGATATTGAGCAGCTGACATATTAAAAGGAATTTTAATTATTACACAAAGTGAAACAGAAGGCAACACAAGAGAAAATGAAAGAACAATGTGTGAAGAATATAAAATAAATGAAAAATCTTTTTTCACAATATTCAGAAGATGTTAACAGATAGAAAAGTATAATGATATTGAAGATGAAGGAAACAATTTTAATAAATAAAATCATTGGGCACAAAATATAAATAATAGCATCAAAAGTTTACTGGCTGATAATGAAGAAGATAGATAATGCTCATTGTTTACCAAAATTAGCTGATTATATTATAAAAGATGTTAAATTATTACTTTTATGGTCTTGAGTTTGTAGAGATAAATTTGGATATGGAAGAATTCCTGCCAGCAATGCTTCCGTAGAAATTTTAACAAAATAAAAAATATTATATTAAATGCAGAAAAAACATCTATGCGTGCAGATGAATTTGTGACGAAGCACGTAAGCTACATAAGCGGTCGTCTAAAAATAATGCAAATACTCAAGATCTTGATTTAAAAGAAAAAAGAGAAAAAAATACTAGTGAAGTTCAAACTGATGATGACAATATCAGAGAAAATATCTTGAGAAATTAGAAAAAATGTCCAGCTTATAAAAACGGAGACGAACCTACTGGTGGTAGGTTCCGAACCTACGAACCTACATACATTTTATGTTTGCAAAAAATTTGTACATGCTTTGGATGAATGTTCTATGCCAGTTGGAGAAGAAGGATACCGACAGCAACGAATATGCATGGACTATCAAACGTAACGTAAACAATCTTGAAGAAATTATTGCAACGAAGGAAGTTGAAGATTGGCGGGGTTTGGATACAGCAGGCTCTCACTCAACCTAAAAGGAAATTTGCAAAAGGATAGTATACAAAATGAATTTTTATTAAATATTAACATATATTATAAGATACCAATAATAAAAAATGATAATAACTTATCTTTGAAACCAGTTAAAATTGAAAAGAATAATTATTCGTTAACAAATACCTATGCATTTGATAGCATTTTACAATTATTTATTGCTGCTTATTTTGATACAAAAATTATTAAACTCTTGGTACATTGTGAAACAGATTTTAAATTTTTTGAATTAATTAAAGAAATGGTATCTTATGGTATAAAAAAAATCATCGTATAGACTTCGTGCGATGATTTTAAAAAATATATTGTTCGAGAGCGAGTCAAAGCGAGAGCGACAGTGAGAAAAATTTGAGCGAGAAGGCGTTTGAACTACAGTTCGACTTACGAGAATCTTCTATTATAAGTCGAACGCGGCAGTTTTCTAGCGGCGGAGTGTCTCACAGGCGATTGTACCTTTTGCGGAACGTTAACTTTAACTGAAAAAATGAAGAACGGAGATAACAGCTCGATTCGGCCTTTTATCCCTTTTGCGGAACAAAGATTTTTCTTTTAATCGCCTATGAGATTCTCGAAAATTATAAAAATTAAGATGATTCGGGTCGCGATTGGTAATTTTCAATCGCGACGACCAAGTGGTACGCTATTGCCAGGAATCCTGATTGGGGTGTCTGTATGTTACGCGTTTCGCGTCACGCGAGCGCGCGTGCGCTGTGACCAATTTAAATCTGATTGTCGTTTTAGCGGTTGGAATTTGTATACGTACGACATACGGGTTGATTATATTGTATTTTTTGCCTTTATTGATGAAGTGATTGTCAAGTTTGTGTTTTTTGAAAGCTTCTAGAAACATTTGAAATTTTTCTAGAAGCTTCCAATCCGCCTGTCGCATGTACATCAAATCTACGAAAACTGATTTTTAGGATGCATCTCGAACATCCCTTGTGACGTAGTGACGAAAGTAATGCTCATGCTCGGCAAGCGTACAGATGTCGCGCGTTCGATTGATTATTTGGAAGATCGCGGCGTTTCAGGTGACGCAGACTGATGCTTGCGCGTGCAACGCACGGTGTCACGGAAGTCTGTGCTTACACATGATCGGAGAGGTTTAAATTAAAACTAATTAGAGTTTAAACTAATAAGAAATATAATAACGCAGACGCGGTCATGTCTATCTAGCTATCATAATCTAGCTATGGTATCAATTGAAAGCATTAGCGGACAATCATGATTACAAAGTCTTGGTTGCGCAATATTTGAGAACGTGATCAGAATAATTTCAAACTAAAACTCGAAAATGTACTATAGTACATTGCATTAAGCGGTAAATATGTTCTTATTCATATCATCGAAAGATGCGAAAGGTAGATGAGATTAACGCGAATATTGCCGCGATTACAAGCGCTTTGACTGACGCGAGTACATTGAATAAGATCGTACGGGCTAATACAATGTGCGTGTGTTTACTGCTCTTGCGAGTCCGCGTATAGAGACAGTGGTCGAGACAGTGAGTCCAGGAAGCATCACCAATTTGATTAGAGGTCGGATGAGCTTGGAAGAAGCTGTGCGAACAATTGCTACTCGGGTCATACCGTCCTTTCCTGGGTGCAGTTTTGTGATGCAAACCAGAGACCATTTACTTGGTGGTGATGTCTCTGAAAGTGAGATACAATGAGCCAATCTGAAGCGCAGTGCTTACCTTGCACCACTTCGAGCGTGACGTCAAAGAATGCAGGTACTTGCGTGACCACCTTTCCCAAAAATGATCACGCATTTTTTGAAGATGCTGCCAACGAGAGAAAGAGAGAGCTCGTTGCCTTCTCTGTGAGCGACGGATCTGAAATGGCAGCAGGGCTCCGATGAGCAGATGTCCTGGAGTGAGCGCGGAGAGGTCATCGGGATTGTCAGATAACGCCAACAAGGGCCGAGAATTCAGGCAAGCCTCTATCTGAGCTAAGAGAGTGCTCATCTCCTCATAGGTGAACGTGATGTCGTCGTTTATTCTTCGAAGATGGTACTTCGTCGATTTTACTGCTGCTTTCCAGAGGCCTCCGAAGTGAGATGCTGAAGGTAGGTTGAAGTGCCAACGGATTCCTTCTATGACAGCAGCGATGCGGCTGCCGTTAACGGAAAATGCGTGAAGAAGCTTTCGTATCTGTTGGTCGGCATCAATGAAGTTCGTGCCATAGTCGGAGATATCCGAGCATAGTCCTCTCCGTGATGTGAATCGAGGAAGTGCGGCCAGGAATGCGTCCGTCGTGTATCGGAAATGACCTCAAAATGCGTCGCTTTAGAGCACAAACACACAAAAATTGCGATGAATGCCTTGTGGAATCGATGCCCACGTCCTCGATTCGTGCGAATGAGTATCGGCCCGGCATAGTCAATACCGGTTATGAGGAATGGACGTGCAGGAATTACGCGTCTTTGAGGAAGGTTACCCATTGGCGGCTGTGGCGTGACTCCTCTCTATTTGGTACAAGTGACGCACCGATGCAGCCAGTATTTTGTTATAGCTCGCCCTCGAGGGACCCAGCATCGTAGTCGCAACAGGTCCAGAGTTAACTGCACTCCTCCATGGAGTGTTCGGCGGTGACATGATGAGATCAAGAGGCGTGTGAGTGGGGCGGAATGATCATCGGATGCCGCTCGTCTGGAGAAAGAACTGCGTGTTTCAGGTGACCTCCGACTCTTAGCACTCCTTGTTCATCGATGAAGGGACTCAAGATCCATAACTGGCTGCGAGATGGCATCGGGCGTTGATCCTTTGTGGCAGTAACTCGTGCGCATAGTGCAGTGCCTGAACTGCTCGGATCCATCGTCTAAGAGTGGCGTCGAGGTCTTCAAGTGTCAAGGTCGACTCCGGATTTCCTTCGTTGGCATCCTTCTTGGGCGCAGCCAACGTAGACGCTGTGACCCTCAGGAGCCGGTGAAGTGAGGAGAATCAGAGGAGAAGCTCCGGTGATAACCATTGATGTTATAGTGCGAGAGTGGACACGTTGCTCGAGCAATTCCTCCTGGAGCTTCAGGTTATGCACTAGGCCAAGTGGAATTGTCCTTGAGCAGCCAAGCCTGACCACCAGAGTGGATGGTCAATAAGCTCGCCTAGTGTTATTCCCCGAGAAGCGCAGTCGGCCGGGTTATCTTTTCCGAAAGCATGACATCATTGTCCTTCTGAAAGTGCTTCCTGTATCATGGACACGCGGTTGGTCACAAGTCTTTCATCGAGAGGCGTGACCCTGAATCCAGTACAGAGTGACCTTGGAATCAGACCAGAGAGTGACTAGGGCCATGGACAGGCTTAAAACAGTATGCAACTAATTTTGTGAGCAAGGCAGCGGTGCACGTTTAGCGACGTGCGATTTCGCGATTCGCGGTGGATCTCCGAAGACCTTGGTGGCCTTTGATTTTGCCTTGAAAGTCAGAATTCGTATGGTAATAAAGTCCATCAAGGTATCGTAAGCTGGCAAGTCCGAATCGTTCGTGTAAGATTCCCACTCGAGGCGAGTCTTCGGGTCGAAGAGCTCGATGATGAAATGATTGAAAAAGCCGAAGCCATGCGAATTAATTGGTTTTTCTATACTTTCTTGACCGTTCACGGTACTGATGATGGCATTGTAAATGCGGCTAAATTCCTCGACGGTATCGCCTTTCACTTCTGCACTGCGGTAAACGTGCAAAAATTGGAGCGCGACAACTCCTTCTTGTTCTCTTCTCTTCTCTCTTCTCTCTTCGCGGGTTTTGACGGCGTGGAGAGTGATTTTGGCCATCTTCTTTAAATTTGTCACTGATCTGACCATGCGACCGTCGATGTCACTTTGAGCGGTCAGCAAGATATTTATTTCCCCACTCATGATTCACTCATATTCTCTCTTTGTTCTTTTAGATATAACGCGCACTGAACACGATGGTACTCCTGAATGAGCAATAAAATCGGCGAAGGCGAATCCGGCTCGAAGCACCAGCAATGTTCGAGAGCGAGTCAAAGCAAGAGCGACAGCGAGAAAAATTTGAGCGAGAAGGCGTTTGAACTTACAGTTCAACTTACGCGAATCTCTGATTATAAGTCGAACACGGCAGTTTTCTAGCGGTGGAGCATCTCACAGGCGATTGTAACTTTTGCGGAACGTTCACTTTAACCGAAAAAACGAAGAAGAGAGATCACAGCTCAATTCGGCCTTTTATTCCTTTTGCGGAACAAAGACTTTCTTTTTTAATCGCCTATGAGATTATCGAAAATTATAAAAATTGACCTCCATGATTCGGGTTGGCAATTTTCGAGCGAGACGGCCAAGTGGTACGCTATTGCCATGCGCGCCCGCCAAATCAAAGAAAAAAGGAATCCTTAATGGGATGTCTGTATGTTACACATTTCGCGTCACGCGAGCGCTGTGACCAATTTAAATCTGATTGCCGTTTTAACGGTTAGAATTTGTGTATGTACGACATGCGGGTTGATTATATGTTTTGCCTTTATTGACGAAGTGATTGTCAAGTTTGTGTTTTTTGGAAGCTTCTAGAAACGTTTGAAATTTTTCTAGAAACTTCCAATCCGCCTGTCGCACGTACACCGAATCTAAGAAAACTGATTTTTAGGATGCATCTCGAATATTTTTTAGTAAAACGATTAATCGTATTCTTATTAATTGTAAAGTATCAATTACCTTTTTGTGCAGAAATGTATTTCAGAAGTATCCATCATTCACTGAAATATCTAAATGTGAAAAAGGTCCTGAAAGAATAAAAATATTGCTACTAGTACAAGTATAACTTGAAGCATTATTAGGAAATTACATTAATGAAATTAAAAAGAACATAACAATTCAAGGATATTGGTCTTGTATACAATCGAATTATGATGGAAAGTACGACAATTTCTGAAATAGGTATGTATACTTAGTATGAATTTTACTGTATATAATATATATTTTAAAATTTAAAGTCATTCAATATTTTATAGACATTTTATAATGTATTGGAAATTTATTATTGCTTATTAACATTGTTTTAAAAATACATTTGCATGTATAACATAAAATTTTAATTTGCAATGTAATTTTTTATTAAAAACTAGATTAAAAATAAAAATGATTTTTAAATTATTAATAAAGAAGTAAAATTTTGTTTATTAAGTATAAGTTTAAAACGTAATTTCTTTTACTTTAAAAAATATTTAGCAGAAAAAAGTATCAGTCTTAATTTGTGTTAAAATTATTAATAAATATTCAGTTGTTTTTTAATTATAAATTTCTATTGCATTTTTTAATTATATTTTTACATTGTATAAACTATTAAATAACCAAGATATTTTCTTTTTATTTTCAAGACGATTCATCGTAATGGAAACGTATTCTTTTTCTGATGAATAGCGAAGAATATGCTGTCCAACTTAAACGTATACCAAAAAAAGTCAAATTTTCTTTCATGAGAGATGAATACACTCTCGCCAGAATAGTTAATTTTAAATCACTTGCAAAGCAAACCAGGTATCAACCAGGTTCAACGGATCAAAATATTGGTCATTATACTGCAATTATTAATAGACATAATAAATGGATAAAATATGATGATTGTAAAGATATAGAAAACGTTAAATGATAATTATATTTCTAGTTCTCATATTATTTTATATATTTCACAGTAGTTTTATAGAGAAAAGTACGATAATTTTTTAGATAATTTTTAAAATAATAACTTTGAAAATTATATATTTTAAATATGTTATAAACATATTTTAAAATATAAATGCGTTTACGCAATGATCATATGAGAGCTTGAACGACGGTCTATCATACAGCAAGTAATAACAAAAAATGCATTTATAATGCAATGAAAACATAACGCCTTCGCGGAATGGTCTTGTGAACTCGTGAACTGCATTTATTATATCTACTTTAGTTCCAGTTTTGTTTCCATTTGATAACACAAGTCGACACAAGTGTTGTTCTATCTTTATTATTTACTATATGTAAAGAAGATGGAATGATGGTTGTGTAGATTTGTATAAACTAAATGGAAAGCACCCTTTATATATTTATCATTTATCAATAAACTGTTTGCAAATTAGCATTCGCGTAATATTCGCAAGTGAAATTCATATCGTGAACTGCATTTGTTACTACGTAATTATAATTATGAAAAAAACATAAGAAAACTGTAGTAACATTTAAAAGTGTTCTGGATGAAGAGTACTGAATCACTCTGTAATATACAAAGTGATCAGCAATCTTCTAAAGATACTTTTTATATATACTTAAGTTCGCGCAATGACTATATAGGAGCGTGAACTGCCATTACTTGCTTATTTTGTATATAGATTTAGATCTGTACATATGATGTATTGGGTACAAATAAGTACAAATAAGTTTCCGCCGTTTGACAAAAGACAGCGCTACTAACAAGCTATGGTTAAAATTCTCTGATGTAAAACGTTATATCGTAAGGTTGGACATCTGTCAACAACATAGCCTTGAAATACTACCGATTTTGTATCAGCATCATATATTTTTTTTTGTGCGAAAATGCCGAGTTTTGAGCCGAATAAGCGTCATTTGCGGAAACTTTTAATTTACTTCTTTAATTTGAAGAAATTTGCAGCTGAGCATCGATTGCTTGTAGAAGCATATGGTGAGGCTGCCTTAACTGAGAGAAGTTGTCGTGAGTGGTTTCAAAAGTTTAAGAACGGTGAATTTGACGTCGAAGACAAAGAACGTAGCGGAAGGCCAAAAGTGTATGAAAACGCGGAATTGAGAGCATTATTGGATGAAGATTCGTGCCAAACGCAAAAAGAACTTGCACTTACATTAAGAGCGATTCAACAAGCAATTTCACATTGTTTGAAATCATTGGAAATGATTCAAAAGCAAGGGAATTGGGTTCCACATGAACTGAAACCGAGAAACGTTGAACGCCGATTTTCCATATGTGAAATGCTGCTTGTCAGACATAAACGAAAGGGTTTTTTGCATCATATAGTCACTGATGATGAAAAATGGACCACTACGACCAAAAAAGAGGAAATCATGGGGATCATCTGGCCATGCTTCAACATCGACAGCCAAGCCGAATATTCATGGAAAAAAACTCATGTTGTGTATTTGATGGGATTAGCTTGGTGTCGTGTATTATGAGTTGCTCAAACCGAACGAAACCGTTACTGGGGGCTCTCTACCGAACACAATTGATGAGATTGAACCAAGCACTCAAGGAAAAACGCGCCCACTACTACTTCAGGCATGACAAAATTATTCTCCTGCATGATAATGCTCGACCACATGTTGCGGCGCCGATCAAAACCTACATGGAAACACTCAATTGGGAAGTTCTACCCCACCCGCCGTATTCACCAGACATTGCTTCTTTCGATTACCATTTATTTCGATCGATGACGCATGGCCTGTCTGAGCAGCACTTCACATCATATGAAGATACCAAAAATTGGATAGCCTTAAAAGATGAAGTTCTTTCAACGCGGTATTCGTATGCTAGAAAGATGGGAAAAAGTAGTGACTAGCGATGGACTTATATACTAATACTTTCAATAAAACATTATGTACCGTTCTTTCACAATAAATGCTTAATTTTTTATTAAAAACGGCGGAAACTTATTTGTACTCCCAATATATATATTTATATATATGTATAAAATTCTCTTTATAAGAATAAAATAAAGTACAGATAAATAAAATAAATATTTGTATACAGTGAGAAAAAATATTGAATCAATAGTATCACTGTAATTAAATATCTTGTTAATTTAATGATATTAATGAAACAAAATGCCATGCTTTTGTTTTAATAATCAACCATTATGTTAATAAAAATATACATAAATTATTTATCTTAGTAACAATTCGTGATATAGCGGTTTAACTGAATCAAAATATTTTTTTGTTGATTCAACATTTTTTGCTTAATGTTGCTATTTATTTTTGAAAATTAATATCTTTTCCCAATATCTTTTTTGTTGATAGTTAATATTGTTAAACTGAATTCTTTCTATTGTAATTTATATACAAACATACATACCTATTATACATATAGATCATTATTAACAAACGATAAAATATAATATTTTAATAACTTGATTTATATACTTAATTACACTAGATTTATATAATATTTATAATATACAGGGTTGCATGAATATACGGCCCCACTCGGTTCGAGCAGGTAGAGCGGACTAAATTGAGTAGAAAAGTCCTCTACTATTTTGCAATAATTAACGAGATATTAACGTTTAAAGATAGCCGAATACGCACGTCCGTCCGATCTATTATTGTCGAATATACGGCCCACCGAGCGCGGGCCGCGAGGAAAGAGAATGGCCTAGAAGGCGCGCCGCGCCGTTCGAGCTTAGTGGCTCGCGGCGGTGAGCGGGGCATTTTCCCCACTTTCCGCGCGACAAGCTATAGAATATTCGGCGCTTTAGAAATAATAATAGCTCGAAAATTGGAAAATGATTAAGAACATTCACTCGCACCACTAAAACTAAACTGCTGAATTTTGAGAACATCGATATGAGGAATTATTCATTTTAAATCAAATAAAAAAATTTTTTTATTATAAAAAAATGATATTTCAATTAAAGAAATGATTTTGAAATCAAAGAAATTTTTTCTTGAACCGTACAAAGAAATATTTCTTTGAATCGAAGAAACCTTTCTCCGAGTGCGTGTGATACAGACTCGCAAGAAATAATTTCTTTTGTCACTTTTGTGGCAAGGAACTGATAAAGCGCTTTCATTTCCACACCACTTTGCAGTAGATAGCATGGCGCATTTTAAAGTGATATCCCCAGTAAGTCTAATCCACTGCATTTTAATGCAAGAATTGTTCGAAGTGCCTTCCTCGTTCTCTTAAACAGATTTCGGCTCTTTGAATAATATTGCGCGACACGCGGTGCGTCATTTCTGCCGTAATTGACGGTATTGCTTCTCGCAATCTCAGCTTCAGTATTACGAATATACTCGACTAAATGTTCGATATGATCCCAAACGAAATAGTCGAGCACGTTAAGATCCGGCGACTTGACATGAACTCCGGGAACAGCATACGCCGTGTGGCTCATATGCTCGGTGTTTCTCGGTACATGATGTATCGTTCGACAATAATAGGTCGGACGGACGCGCGTATTCATCTATCTTTAAACATTAATATCTCGTTATTTATTGCGAGCATTGCAAAATAGTAGAGGACTTTTCTACTGCATGCGTGCGTGCGTGCGTGCGTACGTGCGTGCGACACAATCACGCAAAGCTAGAATGCCTTATCCTCTCCATATGCTTGCGCGCTTTATCCCCTCCACATATTACCGAGGCTAGCAGTTTTGGCATTATATCCTCATTGTATTTACATTGAATAAGACTATTTCGTATTTTTTGTTCGAATAGATACTCAATTTTATAATAGCGATAGGTGATTCTTTGTTCAAAAATAAATGCTCAGCTTAATAATAAAATATAATCATGTAGCAGAAATTTATTGTTATATATGCGATCGTATTTTTCAAGTTCAACAAATAGTACGAATCCTTTACGAAGACTCTATGCTTAAATTTAGCCTGTGTAATTTAAAATGGAGTAAAAAACATACCAAAGAATGAATTCATTAATGCAGTCAAATTTGTTTTAACATCGACATATTCTATTTTCAATGGGATTATTTATAGACACACTTTTGATACACTTATGAGTATTCCTTTCCCCTATCATTCCTGACAATGTTATGGAGGATTTGGAAGAGTGAGTGTTAAATTTTTTACAATTTCAGTTTCTGCATACTCTAGATATGTTGATAATGTCTTTATGATTGCACCTAAAGATAAAGTTACTCAAATTTTAAATTCATTTAATGAACAGCATGGTAGACTTAAATTCACTATTGAATATGAGGAAGACCATTGTCTGAATTTTTTGGATCTATTGGTCATCAATAAAGACAATACTACTATTTTAGATTAGTACCATAAAAACACAGTTCATTCACATAAAGGCGTTCTATTCAAATCATCCCACATGTCATAAAATAGGAACCGATATATAGCTTAGTTGATATTATTATCAAATTCTATATTTTAATAAGAACATAGAATGTATAATAGAGAATTTTAAGAATAACGATTATCCTTTAGGAATGATTTTTTTATTTTATTAATAAAAAGATCAAAAATTTGGCTTGTAAAAAATTCACGATGATTAATAACCAGTTCAGATAACATTAACATGGATGGAATTTTGAGAGAGATAATGGTTTTCCCATATATAAAATCTATTTCTAATAAAATGACTAAGTAGATGATTTTAGCGGTAAGTGGTGGTCGAAATAAATGGATCGTAAACATCATACAATAAACTTGGGCATCTGTCAACATAACCCCATAGAAACATTAGTCGATTTGTGACTGCATCATAAAGTTATTCTAGATTGAAAATGTCAGTTTACGAGCCAAATTCTCATCATTTGCGGGAGGTTTTAATTTTCTGCTTCAATATGAAGAAATCTGCGGCTGAGGCTTATCGAATGCTCTCAAATACTTATAGTGAAGCCGCTATTAGTGAAAGAAGGTGTCGTGAGTGGTTTCAACGCTTCAAGAACGATGATTTTGATGTCGAAGACCGACATAGCGGTGGAAGAAAGAAGGTTTTCGAAGATGCAGAATTGGAGGCATTACTTGATCAAGACTCGTGTCAAAATCAAGAAGAATTGACACGATCATTGGGAGTGACTCAACAAGCTATTTCAAAACGCCTCAAAGTCAAGGGAATGATTCAGAAACAAGGAAATTGGATGCTGTACGAGTTGAAGCCGAGAGATGTTGAACGGCGTTTGTTTGCTTGTGAACAGCTGTTTGAAAGGCAAAGACGGAAGGGATTTCTGCATCGCATTGTGACTGGACGAAAAATGGGTTTATTACGATAACCCCAAGCGCAGAAAATTATGGAGAGTTCCCGGCCATGCTTCCACATCGACCGCTAAACTAAATATTCACGGCTCCAAGGTCATGCTCTGTATTTGATGGGACCAGCTCGGCGTAGTGTATTATGAGCTGTTAAAACCGACTGAAAGAATCAATCAAACGATCAATATCAAACGCAATTGATGCATTTGAGCCGAGCATTGAAAGACAAACGGCCGCAATACAACGAGAGATACGATAAAGTGATTTTGCAGCATGACAATGTTCGACCCCATGTTGCGAAAGTGGTCAAGACATACTTGGAAACGTTGAAAGGGGAAGTCCTATTCTACCCGCCGTATTCTCCAGACGTTGCTCCCTCTGACTATCACTTGTTTTGATCAATGACACACGGCCTGACTGACCAGCACTTCCGGTCTTATGAAGAAGTGAAAAATTAGATCGACTCGTGGATCGCCTCAAAAGATGACCAGTTTTTTCGACGCGGGATTCGTACGCTGCCCGAAAGTTGAGAGAAAGTAGTGGCCAGCGATGGACAATACTTTGAATCATAAATGTATAACTTTTTAAATAAATGTTTAACAGTTTTTTTACAATAAAATCTCGAATTTCGGAAAAAAAACGGCGGAAGCAAAGTTGTACACCTAATATTTAACTGGATCTTTGATTGATAGTTTAGATTACAGTATTTTATATAAATTATCGTAAATTATTATTTGATTTTGTATCTTTATTCACACTAATAATATATTATATTAATAAATCTATTTGTTCTACAGAATATCATAAAGTACTCGTACTGAAGAATTTTCAAATCGTTTGATACAATTCTGTGACAAACTGAATTCTTCATCTCAACCGAGGAATTTGGCAAATCTATTTTATCAATGAACATAGTTGACTGAAGTATCCAAATGTTCCTATCTTATTGTAATCTGGCGGGATATTTATTGACGTTCGAATTTTTTTACATTTTTTTAATATTTTGACGCTTCACCATTGATCGGTGTCAAACTATGCGGTGTCCAATCATGCGGTGTCCAATAATTACCAAAAGAAGGTCACCCTGATAAAGATAGCAAAAATAAAAACATATTAATGTGATGTAGCATACAATTTATTTTAAAAAATCTTACAATTCATTCTTGCATCGCGACCACCAGTTAAATATTGTATTATAAATACATTTTACAAAGCACAATTCTTAGCATGTCTTCCACATCGCATAGTATTATAATCACTACTAAGAGATTCTATATCTTCGTAATGCGCATTTACAGTAACTCTCTTGAATTCGTTTTGTCACAAGCAATCCATGACTGCAAAAAGCCCATTCTCTATAAATGAGAGCATCTTGAGCAGCGTTTCGAAGCAATCGATTCTATAATATGTTTTATGAAAATGCGCGTACATATCACAGAATGGCGTATCTCTTTTTCTCAAAATCCAGATTCAAATTGTTGTATAATAAACAAGGCGGATTCTAACCTAGGAGCTTCGAGGGGAGATGAGGGATACTTACGGGGAGGGGATGACGTCACAGGGAAGAGGGAGATGACGTCACATGAAGTAACATCACTAGACAAGGGGGATAACGTCACAGGGGGAGGGGAGGAGGATAATGTCACAGGGGGAGGGGATGGGGATAACGTCACAGGAGGAGGGGAGATAGAAAATGTCAATGGATGATGGTGTGGGACGAAGATGTCCCGGTTGCGGGAAATTACGTAGCGGGAAATTACGTAGCGGAGGTGTGCGGAAACTTGCGTCCGCGTCGCGATGAAAACGTGGCATAGGGTCAATGGCCACCGGGCGCGATCCGCCACCGCCGGTGCCTACCGCCGCAGATCCCCGCCGCCGCCTCTGATCCGCCGGTCCCCTCCACCAGGCGCGGTCCCCACCGCACATATTATACATACCATGTATATTTACCATTAAGACTTACCATTTTTTTCGCTTATGCGTCCTCTTCTTACATAATTTTTTCTTCAGCGTTTATTACATGCGATTATTCATGCAGAAATATTTTTATTCTGCTGAATTATTCTATTATTTTAGAGAGCGTAATGGTATCATGTGTAATGACACACGTAATATAATGCCGCGAAGAAGGAACGAATGATTGCTGAGATATTTTTATTTTAGACATTTATTCTTCATGTAATGCATTATATACAATATTAGCCGCAGCATATACTATTAATTCGCATTCAATATATGAATTTTTATCGTAAATCTTACGCAAAGTATCTATAGCATCACTATTGTTATCTAACTACACTACAGTTTTGACGTAAATGAGCCACAAAATATTTAAATTTATCGCTTATAATATTATATAGTATATTCATTAGTATATACGAATCGAAATATATGCTCGACACATTGTTCAAATTCAAGCATAAAAAGTATAGCCAACGGTTCTATATATAAACATTTTTCACTTAAAGATAATTTCCCATTGTCAACATCATATTTTAACAAATTCAATGTCATTTAACAAGGTACAGTATCAGCATCAGTTACTTTTGACGGCGTAGATGACTGCACCAATTGCTGGATATCTACTCGTTTTTCGATGAATGCCATCCATGTAACATGCGACAGGATGATGCGGTTGCCTCAGGTATCGCCAATCGCAATTTCTACATAAGGAGTTGGCCCCACGACGATTCCAATCATCAAAAATTTGTAAAGTCGGTCTCAATGCTAATAGTCTAGTCAAAATGATATGAGAAGATGCACTGTAATGGAAAAAGACAAAAGAATAAGCAATATATAGAGAAAAAATCTTCAAACAAATATAATTGAAATACTTACTTACTCGACTCATGTTGAACATGTGAATCCATAGCGCTGGAGATCACTGCCAAACAAATCTGTCTGAGCGACTGATATAGTATCATTGTTCCAATCTCTATTTAAATCTTATCTCCTCCAACAATTTTTTGTAACAAAAGATTTTTAGAGATATCCGACGATGACATTAATGTAATCTGACACCGTAAATTGCAATGTCAGCAAATTTGCAAGTTTTCTTATATGACCTTGTCAGCGTAATATAAGAAATGTTTTTCAAAAACAATTAACATGTTTCGCAATGACAATGATTAATGTAATATGATACAAATACGACGTTGCCAAATAGTGCAATATCAATTAATATACTGATTTATCAATATAATATAAGAAATTTTTTCGAGGACATTAACATGTTTTGACGACGACATCATTAATGTAATTTGATACAATACCTGCAAAAATACAACATTTGCAATTTCATCAAAGTACAGCTGCTTTGTTAGCGTAATTTAAGATTTTTTCAGAGCATAAGATGTCTGAATAAAAATAGCGCACATAATGATATAAAAATGACAAGATTTAGTCAAATAACATCATTAGTCAATTCGACAGCGCATGTGACAATATGGAGCATAATTTGGTTGAGAAAGCTACCCTGCTTAATACAAGAGAAGAGTGTGGGAACAGCGATGCGACGAATTTATAGAATCATTAGAGAAGCAGAGCCGTATCAAACGCCCGCGATTATCAATCGGTAATAGACAATCACTGATCGCATGTATCGCGCAGCTCGAGAATCTGAAAGAATCTGTGCGTGGAAGATTCGTGCATGTGGACGCCAGATACGGACACCATTGGCGCGTCGTCGAAACGGCATTCGAAAGCCGTATTCGGACGGGCGGCTCTACATATCGAGCCTCGCCAATTCCTCGAAGACGCGAGCGAAATTGTGCTCAAGCATGTGCATAGTGTAATACAACGATATGATTTTATAAAAATACACTGTTTTTAATGACCAGTTCGTGGCACGAATAAAAGTATCGCCACCCGGAACTATTATATCAATGCGCCGATATATGCGACTGATATGTGTCGCGCGTCATCGAGTCTATCTTATCACTGGAAGAATTTCAGAAACGCAATAACGCGAATGGGTATTGTCGCATGTACTGAATTTAATGGTGAACGCGAACAAGCACAATCCTCTACGCTCGAGATATCATATCAAACTTCTGCGAAAAATTATACTAAAGAAAGCGGTAATCAATGTGCAAATTGCAGACAATGCGTATTTCGCAAGGTCTGTTGTTGCCGCTCTACAGTCGGCTTAAAAACATGTAGACCAGGAATCCTCCGCATTATAGGTCGATTCTAAATCTCGCGGGCATTGAATTTCCAATGATGTTAAGTCAAATTAAGAAATTCGAAACTTTGAATGATATTTCTCTCAACGTCTGCACCAATGAAAAGGGAATTATGCCAATACGCAGGTCTTCATTACAGAATACGTAGAATAATGATTGATGCTGTGCTTCTTCAAGAGTTTCTGCACATCCGAGTTGTAAAATTTCTTTCCTCTGTCAGTATGCAAATTTTTCGGACATCTTTCATCGTCTCGAATTATCTTTGCAATCGCCTTCATCACCTCGTTTCCACTCTTGGCTTTGAACGATTCGGTCCATGCGTGCTTACTCAGCACATCGATAATGTAGTGAGAATATAGTGTTAACCTCTGTTGAATCGCGTATAAGGACGCATCTCGACCACATCCGCCTGTCACAGATCACCGTATTTTCGCAGAAAATTTCTTCTCACCGGAGCGTGCAATTTATCAATCAGCAGACATTTCTCAGACATTGCGGATAATTATTCGGCAATGCACTTCTCGAATCATTTTTTTAAGTTCGTTTAACATAACCTGCACATTATTTGTAAGATTGCAATCTTTTTCTGGATTTCATTTAGACGACCTTTCAAATCTTGAACACTCTGCTGCACGTATTGTTTGCTTGCTGCATCAATATCATCCATCGGTAGCGCTACTCGTCGAAGCTTGCGCGACTTTACGTCAAGTAACGTCGGCTGCGACTATGCAAAGAGCGTTATCATGCACGTAATTTCTGAATCCACGCCATTGATAGTGTGATTCGCTTCTTCCTTCTACATATTATAGCGATAGTCCAAATTTGTTGATCAGCATTGCGATGTCAACTGAACATTGAGTGTAGAACGAGGTTAATTTATAATCAGACTGGCTTCGCGAAGCTCTTCGATAATCGACGGAATTTCGTTGTCGTGACCATTGTGATCCGCCTGGCGCGAGGCCTCGAGCAATCGCAGACGATTCACAATTTTATTGGGACCGTCCCGATGGATATAATCGATCTTGTTATCCTTTAGCATACGCGGTAAATCTACTCTTTTGTTTATTCCTGTTCTAATTTTTTTACCCGATACCAATGGCGCTAAGCATTTGTCATCAGCAGAATGCACCTGTAGGTCTGTACGTCATCATCCATACAGATACTATCGTTGAGAAATTTTATGAAAATTAACTCGTACAAGCCCGATATTCCATCATATCTTTTCCCATTTACAATATAATTATATCATCGTTTTTGTGCAAAGTGATACGTTTGTACAAGCATCGTTCCCTCATCGCTGAAATATACACAACATCTATGTCGACGGCTTTCTTACCGCTCAGGACCGCTTTCAGAGATTTCCCAACGGACCATAGTTTGCATGCAGTTTTTCTTGCCTCTCGGATGTTTGAAGCATGTGTCAAATAGATGTTACGAGCGGCAACCTCGAAAATTTCTTCGGTGGGAGCATGGTTATATGATAAATCGGTTGTATTATTTCAAACACTTCGTTCAAAGTGGATGGTACGGTTTTTGATTGACTCAACATTGATTTCATAGGCATGGAAATCTATATAGGATTGTCATATAAAGCATTCGTTTTCTTTTAGATTTTGGTTCCTCATCTTCTCTCAAAAAGAATGTTTCAGTCATAATAGGATTCTTGGAGGATTTAACAGTGTTTTTAACAATCTGTTTCAGTGGTTCGATAATAGGTTTGAAGTGTCTCTCCAATGCGATATCCTCTTCCATTTTTCCAGTCTTCAAAGCGCGGTACGTTTTGCGACTCGAATCGCTTGTTTTCGCAATCTCCTTAGCTATCTTTTCACGACCTTTGATGTTGTCCATATCAACGTATCGAGGTCAACTGATCACATTACGGTATTGCAAAGTCATTAAATCCTTTTCTGTATCGCCCATCGGTAAGCGTGTCCTTGTCAATCATTAGAAATCCATACTTTTGCTGTCAACATTTACGACATAAATCGCAGAAATCCTCATAGAACATATCGGTATTCACGTGATCGTTATACGTGCGTTTTAGATTAGTACTATTCTGTTTGAATAGGATCAACAGATTTGCATTGTCGCGTATAAGATGCTTCGATATCTTTGCGTACGTCTGACAGAGATAAAAACAGTCGACATCTGCGTGTCGTCCCATCGTAAAGTACTCTCTTATCACATTCTGCTTGTCGCATGCCACGTCAACAAAGATAAAGATAGAATTCGGAAGCGACTCGCTCGATGGAATGACATTATCGCTATTATTTGGAGAAATGTTAAATAACCGATTTCCTCGATCGGTGCTAACAAATTTGCCAGGTATCAATATTTCGGTTGTTGCAGCGATTTCGAGTACACGTACACGTTCTCCAATTGTACGCCGTACGGACTTTCCTTATCAACACATTCGTTTTGCTGCAATTTGACGGTCCGCAGACGATAGCACGTATAGATGCAGGTAGCATGTTACTATGCTTGCGCGTCTCTTTATCGATTTGCACTTTGCCGTCAAGATTTGTCATTTTGATCGCCCGCGCACGAACATATTTTCTCTTTCCACAAAATATGATATCGCAAGCGGGCCTATTTATAGAGCTGCGTAGAGCGAAATCGATCAGTAATCAAAATGATTCTCGTCGTGTCGGATGATCTGCACAGTTTAATCTCAAAAGAACAGAAATACATACTGAAAATAGTACTGCTGCGAGAATTTGAAAATTGCAAAAGATCTGTTGTGGGATAGATTACTTGAACATATATGCGCAGATTCAGAGATACGATGATACCGTCGATGCCTGAAGCATTACAATTTACCGAGTCATATCGACAGTCCGGCGCCGGTTTAATAAAAAATTGCAGCGAATGTCATCGAGAGGCTTCTTAAATCGTGCGATAAACGCGCTTCCTTTCCAACTACATATACAGGATATCAGTTTTGCGGTCTGGGAACGCGATTGGAGAAGCGATTGGCTAGAGGTGATCAAAGAATTAATTCATTGGATGCTGCGTGTCGCGAACACGACATAGCATATTCGCACAGCAACGATCTCACTGAACAACACGCGGCTGACAATATACTCGCTGAGAAAACGTGGAAACGCATTATCGCGAAGGATTCAAATCTCAGAGAGAGAATTGCAGCTAGAGCAGTTTGGGTAGCTGAAGGCCAAAACGAAGATTGGTATGGGATATATATTTGAAAACAAGGAAGAAGAAGAAGAGTAAGCGGATACTTTCAACAGCGAAACGCGGCGGCATCCTGCCAATTCTACCGCTGCTCGGCATTCTCGGATTATTGATCGGCGATGCGGCGGGAGTCGCTAAGGCAGTAAACGATAACAAAGCGGTGCAACGTCAGTTGAAAGAACTACAATGCGAACTACTACGAACTCATAATCACGTCGCGGCATTTATCTCGTTCCTTACAAGCGCGGACAAGGTATCGCGCGTAGAAAAAAAAAACGTCAATGAAACATTAAAAATGCCGAGGGGAGTAATTATCGATGTGCAATTGCAATAACTTGCAAATCGAATGCGCATTCCATATTTTAGAAGCATCTTTATGCGTACTACATTACCGATCGAAGGAGTACATCAAAACGAGAGCGGTATCGTAAATCTGAACAATGCCGAGGGACCTGCCGAGGGTACGTATTGGGTAGCGTATGCGAAAAGAGGGAATCGCGTCATGTACTTCGACAGTTTCGGCAATCTTCGACCGCCAAAAGTACTTGAATGATATCTGGCAAACAGTGTAAGCGAATACAATCGCACGCCTCATCAACGTTACAGTCAGAACAATTGCGGGCAACTTTATTTACAGTTTTTACGAACGGTTGACAAACAATTTAATAATCGACATTGCGCTGTTTAACTCAGTGCTCGTTATGTCGCTGACGTTTACGCTAATCGGCTGCAAAAGTAGCGTCCTCGCCGTGAGCTACTTTCCAACAGTAGATTTGAGTGACGGCGATTACGAGTTTGATCTGATGGACTTTGAAACATATTATACTCCAGCCAATGTAAATTCAACAAATAACAAGTTTTTACTATGGCAAGGAGGAAATTGTCATTCCCGAAGGATCATACTGCGTGATATAGAGTGGTATTTGAACCGTGAAATTTTACGTTCTCACGATGAAAAGGAGAATGAAGAGTTCCCGCTGGTTATTCGCGCCAACAACAATATAATGAGAAGTGAGATCAAATGCGCCTATCGAATAAATTTTGCAAAACTTCACAACATTGGCTCGCTGCTGGGATTTTCGTTGAATCGCGTGCTGGAGCCGCGACAGTGGTACGAGTCGTACGTGCCGATAAATATCATACATATCGAGTGCAACCAAGGGTGCGTACAGCAATAGGTGCGCGCACACGATACACGAATTTTTGCCGAGCATGCTACCGAGATAAGATATCTGAAAGGCCGATGCAGATCATTTACTTTTCGATCATACGGAGCATTACGGACGATCTGACGATTGACATGGTGGACCAAGACGGTTGATTGCTTGATTTTCGCAGAGAAGAGATCACAGTTAGGTTGCATGTATGACGGTGCTAATGCGAGATGTTTATGTTGAATGAACAGCCGAAACAGACGAGAGATACACATTTTACTGAAAAGACTATACCTGAAAAGAAACTTACTGCATCCAACGTTTCATTCTTAAAGTCGTTGGATTTCATTGTACAAAATGGCTAATAACATTACCGGTGAACCGATCTTTGATGACCACATCGTCAAGATTGAGACTCACACGTACAATCCATACGCCAACTACGTTTGGGCATAGCAACAAGATACGGATGCCTATACAGCAACAGGATTTATACACTTTGCCGTGCGACAGTTTTCTCTACATCGAAGGAAGATTGATGGTAAAGAAGAAAAATGATCAGATGTCGACGACGCTTGAAAATAATTGCGTAGCGTTCATGTTTAATAAAATTCGATATAAACGGTGTGGAGATTGACCGCAACAGAAACGTTGGAATTACCAGTACCATCAAGAACTATGCATCAATGACGTACAAAACTTTGATTGTCTTGAACGTAAAATGGAACTTTAAATCCGACACGGAGGAAGGATACTTTAATTTTTGCGTGCCGCTCAACATATTGGGCTTTTGCAAGGATTACAAACGCATGGTCGTCAACACTCGCCATGAATTGATTTTGATACAATCGCGCAATGATTACAATTCCTTAGTGGGAAATCCTATGACGGAACCTGAAATTAAATTATTTAAAGCGTATTGGCGGATGCCTCACATTGCGTTAAACGAGATCAATAAATTATCAATTTAAATTATGCTGCGAGCATTGGGCGTTATCTAAGCATGAGTTTTCGCTTGGATCTGTATCCTCTGTCACAGAATACGACCAAGCATTCATGTGTTTCAAAATGGTTGACTCAACTTGAAAAGCTGCGATATGTTATTTTTGCTCTACAGACCGGGAAAGAATATCATGTCACGAGATGTTAGCGTGTTCGACAATTGTAATTTGAGTAACGTGAAAGTATATCTAAATTCAGAATTTTATCCATACGACGAATCTGGATTTTGGCAAAAAGAAATACGCCTGTTTGATATGTACGCGAATTTTCGTAAAGCATATTATGGAATCAACTGCTTCGAAATGTTGCACGATGTGCTTTATCGAAAAAGGACTTTTTACAGTTATTGATTGCTCGCGACAAAACGAATCCGTCAAGAGCACTACTGTGGACATACGCATAGAATTTAAGGAGATGCTGGAGTGTCCTGTTTTATCATTAAATTTTAAAAACGCCTTTCTCGTAACTGTGTTTATGGATTAAAAAATCCTTCTCCACTCTCAATTAAAGTATCGACAACAACGCAAATCGTCAGCTACATTTGAATACGCAAAACGAAAGAAAATTAAAGACTTACAGTTTTGTTATCGGCTTCTGTAGTCAACACATCACAATATGTGTTGCATATAAGAGTTTCAGATCTTGCACATTCATAAAAAGTAGCTGGCGAATTGCGGAAAACCTAAACGAACAATCCTACGCTTTTAGAAACGCGGTAGGAGATTTAGTATAAGAGAAAGGCATATACAAAAATTTCGTTTGTATATTACGAGTGAAATTGACGTGAAGTCATGAAACTAAGCAGTATTTTAGTTCCGCGATATTCCGACAGCGGCGCTGTCATGAAAAGTGCGTCGCTGAACCATAGAAATAATCTGAATTATCGACCTACTCAGGCCCATATCAATAAACGTGCCCTGATCAAAGTTTTTTCTTTTGAGAGGAAAAATAATAATAAAATAAATATGATATTAGTTATTTCAATTTTGTTGAAATATAATAATAATTTCTTCCTAAACAAGAAACATACCATATTATTTACATATGAATACAAATGAAGATAATTATTTTAATTACACTGTTCTGTCTTTTACATACATTTTATTTAGTAAATTATTGATGCATATTATATGTGCGAGAATGTACCGCGCGAAAAGATTCGAGTGAGAGACCGGCACACGGCTGGTATGATACACGACAGTAAAGAGAACTCAGTTTCTTTGTAATTTAACAAAAGAATTTTCTTTAATATGCACAATTACAAATTCAACAAATATAATTAATTAAATATTAGATTGACAGAATATTGAATGCGGTCACCTTTTCCCAACACAATTTGGAATCACGGTGATGAGAAATCTCGGCGATTTTCTCGGCACTTCTCGAAAGATTCGTTTTATAGCGGTTTCACTAAGCGGTTAGCACGGCGATTTTACGAAGCGAGATTATGATTCTAAGAACTCTAAGAACTGTTAGACTCTAAGAACTTTTACAAGTAAGAAGGAGGACGATGAGATCGAAGCATTTATTGCTTTCAGCCTGAGCTTTCTTTTTTGGGAAAAATCCAATAAAAATTTGCCACAATCGTACGTGGCATTAGGTGTACAAAATTGATTGGCGCTTTGGATTCTTTTCTAACGACGTGCAACGTAACAGTCATGCGCGACAGAAAATCCGTGCGTGGGATTGGTGACAGCGCGTGACGTATTCGTCGGAGCGCGGCGCTCGCGTGCGCGAATTGAATCGTTCTAGAACTTTCGAGTGTCCGTTGCCGGTAACGACAACTTGTTTGCGTGTAACGAATTGTTTTTAAAAAGAACAAAGAACGACGAATCGCTGATTTTTATCGAGGATTTAGATCATGCTCGAGATGAAATCACGAGCTCAATTTATGTGTGCGTTTAATGACACTTACTGTCGGTCGACTGAAAGAATTCTTGCTTTTCTTTCGAATTACCGATCTCAAACATTATATAAAATAACATATATATATATATATACATATATATATATTGTATATATATATATATATACAATATATATATTATATACAATATAATAGCATAAATACACACGCATGTGCGTATGTATGCGTGTGCGCGCGCGCGCGCGTGTGTGTGCGTGTACATATATATAACACATGTCTAAACTTTATTTACTGATTTATTTACACATGCATACATCAAAGTTCGGAACGCGATGTATGTTTCGGTTGAGCTTCCTTTCTGCTCGGATGTCGGAAGGACAAGCGGCAATCTCGTAGTAGACGCATATAAATGAAATTTTCGAATACTCTTTGTTCTTATACTAAAGCTCGTAACTCGTTTCTGCAAACATAGTATTGTTCTTTGAGGTTTTCTGTAAATCGCCAGCTACTTATGCAAGATCTGAAATTATTGTATACAGCACATTTTTTATTCGACTCGGATGTCGAGTCTTAGTAAGAAGCGCCATTCCTCCTATCGGTCGCGCGCAAACGAAGTAGTACCGCTATTCAACTATAGAAATGGATTGAATCATTGTAAATAAACCAGCAATATATTATCAACCGGAAACGCTATAATAATATATTTTGTACCGGGTGTCTCAGAGCACTCGTACCATCCTTTTAAAAGATAGGGATGTGTTTGTACAAAAAAATGGTTCAGATAAAATTTGTAGGATTTCGGGAGATCTATCTGATGGTGACCTTGAATTTGATCTTGAGGTCGACCTTGGACATAACTCAAGGTCAAAGTACCGTTTTACAAATGTAAACCCTTATTCATGACATCACAAATGAAAATAGCGGAAAATTTTACGTCCGAATACGTTATCAAGCCTAGGTCAAAATTACCCTTAGAGGTCATGTGGAGGTCAAGTTACTTTTAGAGCACCCGTACCAACCTTCTAAAAGATATGGATGTGTTTGTACAAAAAATAGTTCAAACAATACTAGGTATGTACATAGCTATGATGCATCCATCTGCTGGTGAATTTGAATTCTATCTTTAGATTCATTTGTAGTCGTGTACATCGATTTTTAAAGATTCCTAATTATCAAGATCTTGAACAGTCGATGCCGCCTGTGTCAGCGTTACCCAAGATGTACCACGTGGAGGTCACAAGGTCGGACTTACACCTCGTCGGGGTGCTTTTTTAAGGTGGTTCCCCTTGCCGTCATCTTTATTCGTACGCATGTGTTCAGTCTAGATTTTCGAAGTGTCCTCCACGTGCATGTATGCAAGCTGTTATTCTTCGTTGAAAATCATCCGTCACCCGACGAATTTCGACAGGATCTAGAGACTGAATGGCTTCTCGAATTCTGTTCTTCATGTCTTCTGAAGTCGTAGGTCGTTCGCGGTATACGAGGTCTTTTATTCTTCCCCACAAATAAAAATCCAAAATTGTAAGATCCGGTGATCGTGGTGGCCAGTTTGTGGACCATATTTACCTATCCATTGGCCGCGAAATATGCGGTTCAGTTGTTGACGAGCAATGACAGACGTGTGGGCTGGACATCCATCCTGTTGAAACCACATATTTAGACGTAGTTGAAGTGGAATATCTTCAAGTAAACGTGGGAGTTCGTTTTCGAGTAAATCGACTAAACTGAATTAAACTACACTAAACTAAACTAAACTGAACTGAACTCAACTCAACTAAACTGAACTCAACTAAACTTACTTGTTTGTTTTGCTTTTCTCCCTTTGCTCGCTTAAGAGTTTTATAAACTGTCGGTTTTTTTTTTAGGTGCGTTTTATATCTAGGTAGGTAGGTACATAGGTACTTCAATATTCGGGGATTATTATTCATTTATAGGTAGATATGTCTTACTCAAGCGAAGAAGCTGCGATAATGTTGTCGGTTTTGAGTAGGGCTGGAAGTTTTCGCGAAGCTGAAAGAATATGGCGAAATGAATATCCCGATCGTACATCGCATTCGCGCAATGTTTTCAGTCGTTTGCAACGGCGGATAATTCAAAAAGGTATCGTCCAACCGGATTATAATAAAGGAATGCAAATTCATCGTCCGCTTCGTGCAGTACGGGCACTTGATATAATTGCTTCTGCTCTTGTAAATCCTACCGATTCTTTAAGAAGACGAGAAAGAGATAGTGGAATAAGTAGAAGCACTATCAGTAGAATTTTGCGAGAAAATTCATTTCATCCATATCGAATGTCACTTCACCAGGCCATGACATTGGACGATCAAAAACTGATATTCTGTAATTGGATTACTCAACAATTACCTACTTTCCATAGAAGTATCTTGTTTTCTGATGAGTGCACCTTCAAAAGTGACGGCGAAGTGAACACACATAATCTCCGTTATTGAGTGCAAGAGAATCCACATTGGTATCGAAAAATCGATCATCAACGTATCTGGAAAGTCAATGTTTGGTGCGGAATTGTTGATACGTATATCGTCGGACCATTTTTCTTTGAAGAAAATCTAAACCGTTTTCTGTATGTCGATTTACTCGAAAACGAACTCCCACGTTTACTTGAAGATATTCCACTTCAACTACGTCTAAATATGTGGTTTCAACAGGATGGATGTCCAGCCCACACGTCTGTCATTGCTCGTCAACAACTGAATATTTCGCGGCCAATGGATAGGTAAATATGGTCCACATAACTGGCCACCATGATCACCGGATCTTACAATTTTGGATTTTTATTTGTGGGGAAGAATAAAAGACCTCGTATACCGCGAACGACCTACGACTTCAGAAGACATGAAGAACAGAATTCGAGAAGCCATTCAGTCTCTAGATCCTGTCGAAATTCGTCGGGTGACGGATGATTTTCAACGAAGAATAACAGCCTGCATACATGCACGTGGAGGACACTTCGAAAATCTAGACTGAACACATGCGTACGAACAAAGGTGACGGCAAGGGGAACCACCTTAAAAAAGCACCCCGACGAGGTGTAAGTCCGACCTTGTGACCTCCACGTGGTACATCTTGGGTAACGCTGACACAGGCGGCATCGACTGTTCAAGATCTTGATAATTAGGAATCTTTAAAAATCGATGTACACGACTACAAATGAATCTAAAGATAGAATTCAAATTCACCAGCAGATGGATGCATCATAGCTATGTAAATACCTAGTATTGTTTGAACTATTTTTTGTACAAACACATCCATATTTTTTAGAAGGTTGGTACGGGTGCTCTAAAAATAACTTGACTTCCACATGACCTCTAAGGGTAATTTTGACCTAGGCTTGATAACGTATTCGGACGTAAAATTTTCCGCTATTTTCATTTGTGATGTCATGAATAAGGGTTTACATTTGTAAAACGGTACTTTGACCTTGAGTTATGCCCAAGGTCGACCTCAAGGTCAAATTCAAGGTCACCATCAGATAGATCTCTCGAAATCCCGCAAATTTTGTCTGAACCATTTTTTTGTACAAATCCACATCCCTACCTTTTAAAAGGATGGTACGGGTGCTCTGAGACACCCGGTATTAATGTTATAATACAAGTGTTATATTAATGTTATAATACAAGTGCAATAAATTAGAATGTATTACAATATTTATTACAAGTAATAAACATAATTGTTACCAGTAACATACCGATTAATTGTAATTTCCCATTCATAAATATAACATATAATATAACAGAAGTTATATTTTTGTTATATAATGAAATAATATTTATATTACATTACCAAAGTAATTGCGTGTGTGTGTCTCGTATATATATATATATATATATATATATATATATATATATATATATATTTATATTTAAAGATATTTTTAAAATAAAAGACAATTGTGTATTGCAAAAATTTTTAATAAAATTACGATTCTTATTATAACTATTACGATATGATATATATCTTTGCGATAGGAGAATTATTACTCAGTTTTTTTTTGGAATTTTGTGATTCTCAAAATCTAAACATATTTGTCGATAATCCTTTTGCTTCTGAACTTATTACTATTTCAGCTAAAGAGATACAAATGATTTAAAGCTACTAATTTCTAATTCTAATTTTGTGAAAAATATATGATAATTTCTTTAATACATCATAAATTAATACATCATAAATTAATACATCATAAATTCATAATTGAATAATGTAAACAAAAACAGACAAGAGTCAAAGAAAGTTTTTTGCGCAGTTGTTAGTGCGAAAATAAAAATCGTTTATTATCGACTATAACTATAATATAATTAGTTATGCATTTCGCCCTGCTTCCGGACCATCATCAATATGTCTGAACGTATGTTGTAAAATTCTCACTTCTTCATAGCAAGACGGTAAAGTGGCAACTCAATCTCCTTATTCTATTGGCAATGGTTGACAATTTCAATGACAATGATTAACAGATAAAAATCTGTGCAAATATAAAAAACGTTACCTATTATTTTGTATAAAGAAAAATTAATGCACTTATCCATGTAACTATGAAAGACGTAAACATCAAAAATCAATTAAAATCAAAAGATAAAAGATCCGCAAATTATTTATATTTAGTGATATAAATTCATTATAACCGTTCCGAATATTGTAACAGTCAATATTTAAATGAGTCAAAGATAATACACAGTACATGTATAAACTAATAAGTAAAACGGACGATATTACCAACATATGTCAGACTATTACTTAAAAATAATAAAAACAAAAACGCACAGTTTAAATCAATGTAGATTATTGAGAATTGAGATGAATGAATGATGTAAAAATTCGGTGTCAGATTACAAATTAAGGCTGTTTTTTTTGCAACTAAATATGTAGCATTTCTGAGATACGTCGTTTGTACAAAAACCGCTCCCGATCAACAATTTCTGTGCCTTCCCAATCAAAATCATGGTTTAGATCCAATCTGTGTTCGGTAATAACAGAATGATTATCCGTGTTCCTTTGGATATCATTACAATGTTCCGAGATTCTCGTTTTTAATGTTCCCCCCTATCTGCTCGACATAGGAAGCATTGCAATCCTTGCAATATATTTTGTAAATTATGTTGTTTTTTTTCTTTATTAAGTAAAGGATTTTTATGTGTTTTAATAAAAAAATTAAGATTGTTCAGACTAAAAAATACAAGATCAACATCAAGATCTTTAATTATGTCCTTGAATTTGTATGAGATCTCCGAAACAAATGAAATCGTAAACGATGATTTCTTAACAATATCTTCATCGGAAGTATCATTCATGTTTTGCTTTAAGGTTTTGTTACTCAATAAAGATTTTAGATTTTAGGTCATTATATATATAATTGTGTTAAAAATAAAATCGATCGGATAGTTATTATTTAAAAGTGTCTCAATGACAAAGGTCAAGTTCTTTTTACGATATTTAGGTTGAGATAGCAAAGGCCCTATCAATCAAATTTTATTCCTATGATCATACCTCTCTTTTGCGAAATAGGATACTGAGAATACTGAGAAAAGAAATTCAGATATCTACCGGAGAAAGTAGATTTGTGGTACCAATCATATTCAAGAGTATTGTTATTTTTGATAATAATAATATCTAAATAATTTAATCTGTCCCCACCAATTTTAATCGTGAACTATAATCGAAGATGAAACGAATTGAAAACTTGTAATATTTCATTTTTTTTTTTTTTTGCTTGGAGCTCCCATATCAATGTCATCTACGTAGTGAACGTAAAAGAGGATATAGGAAGCTAAAGTATTCAATGCCTTTTTCTTCAGATCTTGTAATACTAAATCCGCGATTATTCGTGATAGAGGTGAGCCCATGGATATTCCAATTTTTTTCTGCAGATAATATTGTCAAAAGAAAAAAACGAAGAATTAAAAACTAATTGTAAGGAGATAAAAAATTCATCTTTTAAAATATTGCATATTTTTGAAGTTGCGGACCATCTGTTAGAGATGCTGTCAAGAGCCAAATCAATCGGTATGTTTGTAAAAAGGAAAACCACGTCAAGTGAAATTAAAATAGAATTATCATCTAATATTTTTTTACTCAAAATTTCAATTAAATGAAAACTATTTTTTATATAACTGAATGAGTCAATACTATTAAAAATTATTATGTAGAAATACTGCTAAAGAGTATAATGGATTATTGATAGCAGAGATGATAATTCTTAGAGGCGACCTCGGTTTATTTGGAAGCCCCCGGATCTTTGGAAGCCCGTAAGCGCCAGGTAATACCTCGTCACTGTTGTACAATTTATTGTAAATCTGTTGTGAAATGAATTCTTTTTTTCTTTCTAGTAAGTAACTCTTTCAGTTTTCTAGAAAGAATATTAATATGATCTTTTTTAACTATTTCATATGTATTTTCATTGCTTAGTAATGTAAGTATTTTTTGTCTATAGTCTTCCTTTCTTATTACCACTGTCACATTATCCTTATCGGCTTTAGTAATCATAATATCATGGTTCCTCAAAAATGATTTTGTTGCTTTCTACATATTTGCAAGCTTATTCTTCAAAAAATCAATCCGACTAAAACTCGAAAGATTATTAATAATTGATATGATTCGATTTCTAACGTCTAATCATTTGCTTACATGTAACTTATTAAGACTATTTTCGACGTTTTTTATAAATTCTAAAATAATTTTTTTATAATTAGAAGGAGACATTGAAAAGTTTTCTCCCAATTTGTAAGAGATACTGTATGTTGTTCGGAATTGAAGTCAAATGAATTGTCAACCATTGCCAATAGAATAAGGAAATTGAATTGCCACTCTACCGTTTTGTTATGAAGAAATGAGAATTTTACAATATATATTTAGACATACTGATAATGGCCTGGAAGCAGGCCGAAACGTTTGCGTAACCAATTATATTATAGTTTTTCGACAATAAACGATTTTTATTTTCGCACTAACAATCGCGCAAAAAACTCTCATTGGCCCTTGTTTTTTAGTTTTTGACATTCTCGAGAGTTTGGTTACTTATTTCATTTGAATAATATAAAGTTAAAAATGTAAAATTCTACGTAAAAATATAAGTGTATAAACATAATCGTATAAAACATAACTGCATGCAAGATATAATTGCTAAATGTAGGAATTATAATGTACAATATGTTGTAATATTTTAATATTTTATACAAAATGTATGCTATATACAGTGATGGAAAAAAGTTCCGGAACGGTGAAGTATTTCAGCGAATTGCATTTTTTTGGGAAAATGTTAAATACAGAAGTTTTAGGATTTTTCCCTGGCTATCTAATAGTGATACTGAATTCGACCTTGACTACAACTTTGAAGGTCATTTCAAAGTCAAATTCACTTTTTTAAATGGGAACTACTATTTTTTATTGCGGATTTGGAAAGAGCGGGAAATTTTACGTCAGAACATGACTTTGACCATAACCTTGAAATCAACGTCAAGGTCATTTCAAGGTAAAAGTTCCAAAAGTCCTGGTATGGCAAGAATATCTCGGCGAAATTGCGGAAAAATGTTCAATACGAAAGTTTCATGATTTTTTCCCTGGCTATGTACGTTGTTTGTTTAACACACAATTTCAACATCTCTTAGCCATTTTTCAACCTAAAATAAAAAGTATTTTTCATTTTTACCACGTGGAGGTAGATGTTATATGTACAATTTATTTTTTGCTCAGTTTATCTTTTTGTGTCAATTGTTGACGCTTACGTTCTACACGGAAAGAAGTTGCCATATTGTAGATACAGACCGTGTCCGGCGCATGGCGAGAGATGTGCCGCTCCTTCCCTCGAAATTAAACCACTACCAAGATCAAGACCACTACCAAGACCAAGACCACTACCAAGACCAAGACCATTACCAAGACCAAGACCAAGACTGGGTAGGTGGGTGTGTGTGTCTGTCTGTCTATGTATACATACATACATACATATGCGGTATTCGCAGCGCAGTAGCATTCGTTTTCTTATTTTATACTTTTTAAAAAGGAGCAGGTCGAAATCAATTTCGCAGTACACATAGTACGGAATTTTAATGTAAAACCTAATAATAAGATATCTGTGTATGTGGAATCCGTATTAAGTACGTAACTCGCGTTATTTATGCAAATAAAACTTCGTTCTGGTATTTTTGTGCTGATACCTTTGTAAAATTAATTTCGTCCAATTATTCATAATCGCATTGTTCCAATCGCTTGTATTGAATATGCGTCTGACTGATACGGAGCGAATTCATATTCTCATAATGCAAGGGTGTGGTGATAAAATGAGATCCTATGAAGAAGTTGCCAATCTGTTTAATAACAAATTTCCTACGCGTGATCCTATTTCGAAATCTACTGTCCATCGAACTGTCTTACGATTCGAGAGAACTGGTTTAGTTACCGATGAACAAAGATCCGGTAGACCAAAGACAAGACTACTAATGATGATGTGTCTATGCAGGTTCTACAAAATATTATTGAAAACCCGCACAATCCTCTTTCGAGAGTAGCTCAGGAATTTGACCGAAAATCAGTTGCAAAAATTTTGAAGACACACGGTTACCACCCGTATAAAATAAGACTCGTCCAAGAACTCTCTGAAGATGACTATGACAGAAGAGTGGAGTTTTGCGATGAAATGATGAGAAGGTATGACGAAAACAATCAATTTTTCAATTGGATTTGTTTTTCTGACGAGGCTACTTTTGAAATGCCAATCGTCAGAATATGTGATATTGGGCTGATGTTAATCCTCATTGGATGAGAGATTCGCATACACAACACCCAAAAAAACTAAATGTTTGGGCAGGAATTTTAGGACAGAATATTATTGGGCCGTATTTTATCGAGGGAAACATAAATGCGAAGAATTATGTGCATTTATTACGAACGGAAGTCGTGCCACGTATCCAAGAAATTACTGGACTCGCTTTTGAACATGTTTGGTTTCAGCAAAATGGGGCCCCAGTTCACTTTGCCGTAGCTACTCGAGATTATCTTAATGAAATATTTCATAATAAATGAATAGGTAGAAGAGGTTCGATTGAATGGCCACTTAGATCACCGGACCTAGCACCATTAGACTACTTTTATTGGGGATATTTGAAGAGTAAAGTGTTTGAGACTAAACTCGCTGATATTAATGAATTAAGAGCAAGAATAATAAATGTGTCTAATTCAATCACACCAGAAATGTTACAAAATGTTCAGGAAAGTATTTATATACGTATGGCACACTATCAAGCATTGCACGGGCATCAGTTTGAACACTTAATACATTAAATACAACACACACACACACACACACACACACACACACACACACACACACACGCACACGCGTTTACGTAAAAAGTAAAAAGTACAAAAAATTAAAAAAAACAAAAAATGAAAATACAAAAAAAGTAAAAAGGTTCTGGATAGACATCTACCTCCACGTGGTAAAAATGAAAAACACTTTATTTTAGGTTGAAAAATGGCTAAGAGATGTTGAAATTGTGTGTTAAACAAACAACGTACATAGCCAAGGAAAAAATCATGAAACTTTCGTATTGAACATTTTCTCGCAATTTCGCCGAGATATTCTTGCTGTACCAGGACTTTTGGAACTTTCACCTTGAAATGACCTTGACGTTGATTTCAAGGTTATGGTCAAGGTCATGTTCTGACGTAAAATTTCCCGCTCTTTCCAAATCCGCAATAAAAAATAGTGGTTCCCATTTAAAAAAGTGAACTTGACTTTAAAATGATCTTCAAAGTTGTAGTCAAGGTCGAATTCAGTATCACCATTAGATAGCCAGGGAAAAATCCTAAAACTTCTGTATTTAACATTTTCCCAAAAAAATGCAATTCGCTGAAATACTTCACCGTTCCGGAACTATTTCTCATCACTGTATAATTGTACATTCTACTGTGTATAATACTCTACTGCAGTGTAATAATATTACACTGCAGTAGCATATTGTATTTACATAGTAGTATTATAAAGTTATAATATGTAACATATAATAAAGTATTTAAAAATATATAATAAACTACTTCATTTTAATTAAAAATGCGTATGTTTCTTCTATCACGTTTTGGACAAATTAGTGGGTAATATTTCATTTTCGTATGCGTGTGTATGTGTCTGTATGGATGCGTGCGTGCATACACGCATGTGAGTAAACTAAACATATAATTTAAGCTAAAATCTAATTCGCTGTAATAATCTAGTCTAGTATCTATCCAACAGATATTCTATCTATCTAACAGAATAATTGTTCGAAACTGTTTTTAAACTATCGCAACGGAAATTTCTTCAATAACCATGTTTTGTAACCATGTTTTGTAAATTATATAATATGTAAAAAAAATGTATACAATATTGATATAATATTAAATTGTAGTAATATTTTATACTGTAAACATTGTAATATTACATAATTATATGTAACGGTTTTATATTATAAAAGTAACTTGTGTTATATTATTCATTATTTCCACGTCATATTACAACAAACAATGTTTATTAGGCTTTGGTTTTTTTTAATATAAAATCCTATCTACTAATAACATTATCAGAGGCCAAATCTATAGGAACATACATAAAAAAGGAAGAAACCACATCAAAAGAAACTAGCTCTTAATCAGAATCAATATTAAAATTCTTTAATTTTTTAATAAGATCAAAACTATTTTTTATATGGCTAAGAACATCCGGTATAGCATCATTAAGAATATTATGTAAATATGAAAATAAATTATATAAAGGACTATTTATTGATGAAACAATAATCCTAAGGGAATTCCCAGGTTTATGAATCTTTGTCAATTTATATGCCCTAGGAACATTGCCATCGGTCGCTAGCAATCTCCGATATGTGTAATCATCAATGTAACCTCTGTCTCTCCACTTAATAAGTAAAACCTTAATAAATAAATCGCCTATAACCTTCCTTATCGAATTTCTAACAATTTTCTCATATGTATCAGTATCACATAGAAAATATTCTCCATTTTTGAAATGTAATCAACTTTATTTGAAATCACCGTGACATTTTCTTTATCAGCAATAATAATTAATATTTCAGGATGACTATTAATAAATTCTTTAGTTAACATCAACCAATAAGACAATAATTTATCCCTAGAATCAAATCTAAAAAAAATCTTTCTAAAATTTGTCAAAAATCGAAATTGAATTATTTCTGAAAAAGTTGATAACATTGACAGGACGGCCCTTAATATTGTTTTCTATACGCTTTATAAACTCAACCAATGTTCTGTCAATATTACTCTTGTTAATCGAGAGTCCAAATCCTTCACTCAGCTGTAACAAATATTGTACTTACCTACATGCCGAGTCACATCACTACCCAGCACAAAAACAGTCTGCAATCAACTCACTTATACATACAGCTTTCATCGTCTTTGACAAAGAACATCTACAGGTAGAACTCAATCACTTAAAACTAGCCTTATAGAAAAACGGACAAAAAAGACAATCAGAACAATCAATAAACATACAAACAAGGCAACGGTCTCTGAACAAAACCAGACGAAAGAATCCTATCCATTTTCCCGTATATCAAAGGAACAACAAATCGGATTAGCACGACATTAAACAAACACAATAATCCGAACTATCTTTAAACCACCTAAAAAGATAAGACAAATCTTAAGAAATTCTTAAGATCAAAGACCTCCACTCAGGAGTATACAAAATATTTTGTTCCTGTGTGCAAGTATACATTGGAGAAACCGGAAGAATGGTCAACTTACGGATAAAGAACACCAACGTGAGTCAGGCTAAAACACGTCACGCAATTAGTATTATCAGAACACAACATCGAAACAGGGCATCAAATACTGTTTGACAAAATGACCACAATAGTCAACATTACATCATACTTTCCAAAAAAGTATAGAGAAGTCATAGATACAAAAACATCCTAACAATCTAAATAGAGATAATGGCTACAACATAAACAAAATATGGAAAACCATTTTTCCGGTTATTGAAGACTGACCAATTTCTGCCATCTCCCCCCTTCCACAATTCTCTTCTTTTCCCCCACCACTCTAATAAGTAGCGTAATAAAAAAGGAACGAGGAACAGCTCAATATCGGGTTGCTCCTCACCCTGAATGAAATAGACTGAAAAGTTCACGAAACGTTGGCATTCCAAGAATGAATCTGAACATGGAGGAAATCCGCAAAACGCATAATCTTTAAATATTGTACTTCTAAAGAAATGTCCATATTGCTTAAATTTAAAAACCATTTATTATTTAATAAATCAAGAGGAGCAGCATCCCCAAACTCAACTGCTGAGATATGTATGTAACATCAACAATATGATTTTTATTCCTGTTTTCAAGGACACTATCACAATTAATATCAACTACTTCGAGAGAATTATCATCAGAGATCAAACAAGAATAAGCAATCGGCCTTATTAGAGATTTTTTTTCTATAGTTCTTTAATCTTAACCATTCTATTTTATTATCAATTTTTTTAGTTTGTTTGAAAGAAGTAAAAATCATTTATATAGTCAAGATATTCAAAAATTCAACTATGAAAACTGGCAAAAATCTTGAGAAACATGAGAAACAAAAGATGTTAGATCTGGTAATATGCAAATAGATAGTATGCATTCTTCAATTCAAGTTACAAAATCGCTCTTACATTATTCAACTGAATTTTTTCCAATCTTTCGTAAGAATTCGTATTGTACAGTGAAAAGCTATTTTTGTTAATAAATCTATATAAGTGAGATGGGCCTATGTTAAATTTGATAAAATATTTTAAGAAATCTAATATGAACTCTAATGTTAACGCTTAATTTAACAAGATGACAAAATTTCTTTAAAAAATTATAAGTTTCTATTCCAAATTGAGATCCAATAAAGGAAATATAAAATAAGAATTATCTTGGTAATAACGTATCATTTTGCCCATGTGTATAAAAATATATTAGGTGTTGGAATTAATTCGTAGCGTTTTTAATGAAAGAATGTTATTTATTTCACATGAGCATTAAAAAATACATTAATGAAAGTACTTCCCATCACTTGTAAAACGCTACGAATTAATTCCAACACCTAATATAAAAAGTAATAAGGCTCAACATAATAAATAAAAACAATAAGATAAAGCTTTTCCTTTGAGTACTATGGAATTTTTAAAGTTGGGTTCAACATTTTTTAAACATGATAACTTTTATAAGAACACAAAGAAAAAATGCCATCTAAGTTGTTAAATTACATTGAACATTTAAAGGAATGACTATACCGTTACAAGCATTTCAGCAATTTATACGTATTATATTACATTACATTATATATTTATCAAGTTATAATATAATAATTTGCCGTTTTGGAGTAATATTTAAATATTTGTGAACATTGAGAATGATCCGATCGGTGTCGAAAAACATTTGATTTGTTGTTTAATTTCATATTTATAATTAAATTAGACTTTTATTATTTATTTTTGTTATCTCTGGTTTGTAGCCTTTCATCTTATTATTTCTGTGTTTAAAATAGTTTATTCCTTTGTCTCTAAATCATTCCTTCGTCATTCTCCGTATATTAAATTAGTTGACAAGGCTCATTACACAACTAAAAATTATTACATTTAGACGCTAGGTCATATCATTTAAAAAATCGTTGAATAAATATTGTTACGTCCAAACCCTTGGAAATTTGGTCGAAAAGATAATAAGGGAGAATGGAGAGGGTATGGAAGGTTAGACACACAATTTCACAGGTATACGCGCATAGGCGAACACCTGTAAGTCGCACGCACCTTTTCGGTCCCGGAATATGAGTCAACGTCCCGAAGGAACCTGTTCCGATGGAACAGTGCGAACGTCGGTTCTATTTATTGGGTCAAGGAACTTAATCCTTTTAACCCGGGACTGAACCTCGAGATATTAGAGGCAAAGGGATGCGAGTGATGATTTAAAAAATAAATGGAAGTTGGCAATCTTCATTTATAATATAAATGACTTACATTTATTTAAAAAAAATTAAGTTTATAGAATATATATATATATTTAAAAAAAATATATATATAAAAGACTTATCATTATTAATGTTACGTCCTACAGACGCCACGATTTTTTTCTTCGCCGCGACTATGGTTGGCGTCTGCGAAACCCGAGCGGCGCCTTCTGATAACGGCCTGACAGAATTGAAAAGGGACCGGACAGGCGCCGCGAAAACTCGTAAATGCCAATCAACCCGGAAAGAATAACAACCTTAATGTAGGCCCGAAAAGAGACAAGATTGCAAAAACATTATAAATGTACCGAAGTCACGCAATAGTAAAAATCTAGACTTTATCATCCGAGACTGACTAACAATTACATTTTAAAAAACAGGCGCCACGTTGCACTTAAAAAAATCGTAAACGCATAGGATAACGCTTCCCACGGGAGGGGGGTTATCTAAAAACAGATAATGGTAGCCCTGCACATAAATCTATTTGTGCACATTAACCATCTGTTTATCTAGCCATATTTTCCGCGAGAATAACAGAATTCGTCATCCGTCTCGGAGCAATCTTGGCTCTTTAAGAAAAACCATAAATTACTTTCTCTTCTTTTCGAAATTACTCTAACTACTTTAGATCAACAACGATAGAACGTTATAAAAATCGTAAATCCCGCGTGACATTGCAACTAACTTTTGCATCCTAGACAAAGGGCTCAACACCCTTTTTTCGGGGTATAAATAGAGGCCCCGCGGAAGCGCAAAGCGTCAGTATAGAATTTTAAACCATTCAGTCCACGTCAGTGGAGTTCGCGTTCAGTTACTCATTGTCTCGGACAGTCCGAAAATTATTATAACCCGCGCTAATCACGCCAGTTCACGATCCCGTCCGAGTGCGAACTTGTAATCAAATCGCAACTGAAATTAGCCATACGCCACGGCGATTGCCCTTCAGACGCTCTTCGCTGACGACGGATCTCCTCGGCCACTCGCCTAGAACCTATCCGATATCTTGGGGACAGCTACTAAGTAAGTCATAATTATTTACACGCACGCACGCATTCATCCACAAGATAGTATATATTTTTCTATAGATAGTATATATTTTTTATGTAAAGAGAAGTTATAATGTACAAAACCCTTTGTTTATTATTTTATTATTAAATGTAACTTAGGTATTCCCCTGTCTTTTATTAACATCATCTCTCGCTTTCACTTCCCTCGGATACCTAAGATCGCATGAGGTCCAGTCCCGGGTCAAAAGGATTAAGTTCCTTGACCGAAAAAGTAGGACCGACTATCCAGCGGAATAGGTGTCATAGCGTCCCTTTGGACGTTGACCCATATTCCGGGACTGAAAAGGTGCGTTCGACTCACAGGTGTTCGCCTCCGCGCGTATACCTGTGAGATTGAGTCCTTCCACACCCTCTCCATTCTCCCTCATTGTCTCCTTGATCAAATTTTCAAAGGTTTGGACGTAACATTAATTTACGTCGATTTGTTTATGTTAAAGTGATTGAGTTAGCTAATGTAGTTGTGAGAGTGTGTGTGTGTGTGTGTGTGTGTGTATGCGCGCGCGCGCGTGCGTACGTGCGTGCGTGTGTGCGTGCGTGATTAGTACAGTAAGATTATATATTATATAAAATCTCTTCGTTATATTTTCGAGATATTTGGTATACATTATTTAAGTCTTTTTATGCAAGAAAATATATAAGAAGTTATATAAGAGAATATCTATATAAAGATTTTATAAAATGCATGAAATATTTAATATTTTATTAAATATTTCATACATTTTATAAAATCTTTATATAGAGGAGAGATTTGTTAGATCGTGCCGCTTGGTGAAGATATTCCTCAAAGTCCTTCCTAAATACTGAATGCCTCTTTTCCACAATAGAGAGGATGCCTAAAGACGAAGATATATGCAGATGTCGAATACTTTTGGGACAAACTTCATACATCTATGCTACATATTTTGGTTTTTTTGCTATGTCATGTTATGTTACAGTAATATATTAGTGAAAAATGTCTGATACATAAATGATACATTCCAAAGTTGCTGCAGACATAAAGCGATATCAGAATGTTACATTCATGATACTAATAATGTTGCAGATAATATTCATGACATTTGTTTAATATTACACGTACGTCTGTTACATGTTTTGGTTTGCTGGGAATGTGTAAAAAAGTCATGTTTTTGTTTATTTTTGAAACAACGTTTCAGGTGAACTTGACGCGCTAGAAACTTTCAATAGGGATCGAACTAAAGCTTAGATATGGATTTGGTTTGGATGGTAACGCTTTAAAAAAACAATGAATTTTTTTCAAGTATTCTTTTAATTATAATTATATTATCATATGTATTCTGGAATGAACGCTTAGCAATAAAAGTTATTTTACCAATAAAACTGGATTGTAACTTCAGTTTTCAATGTGTATAATTATATGTATAATTATATGCATATAATGTGTATAATAATCTGGGTTAGATAATATTTAAAATAGTTTCATTTTAAATACATTAAAATAAACATGTTAAAATAAACATATTAAAATGAACTCTCTAAATGTCGTGGAATGAAATCTCACTGAAAATTTAGCCTGAAAAAAGAGTGAAATACAATTACTCTTGTTCAAGAGTGATAGATTTTCATTCTTTTTAAAATGAGATTTATTCTTTTGGAATGAGCTTCACTTTGAAGGAGTGAAATCTCAATCTTTTTTTTTTGGAGTGAGATTCCATCTACTCTAGTATCACTCCAAAAAAGAGATTGAGATTTCACTCTTTTGGAGAATCTCATTTCAAAAGAGTAAATCTCACTTTAAAAAAAGTTATCGTATTTTCACTCTTTTTTAAAACAGGTAAATTTTCTCTTCGAGTGAGATTTCACTCCACAAGATTTAAAGAGAATGATTAAAATAAATTAAACATCGCGTATTTCTGATAAATAATAATTTGTTCTTTGCCGCGGCCACGGCCATATCCACGACCGCGGCCACGACCGCGACCACGACCGCGATCAAGACCGCAACCATGACCACGTATACGCCTAAGGTAATTGCCGAAACTACCAACTTGATTAAGTACTTCTTGACCTGACAAATTTGTTTGCTCCATCTGACGGAGCTCTTTTTGTAATTTTTTTTTCTTTTTTCGTTTTTCTCAATTTCGGCTCGCAGCTTCATGATTTGGCTGCATCATGCTGCATAATTTGAAAGTTCTTGAGGCAACAGTTGCTGCTGCTGCTGCTGTTGCTGCTGCGGCTGCATAATTAACAATTTTGTAAATAAAAAGTTATGGCTGCTTATTTCTTTTTTAACATTTATTCATGTTCTAGAAACTCTACAAACCAGTACTTTTAACATCAAGAAATCCATCAAAATAATTAAAAACTGAACAGAAAAAGATGGATCGTCGAATGACTCATCATAACACAAAAAGTTAAATTCAACACATTTGATATATTCCAAAAGTTCACTTAAATTTTTGTGTTAATTTAATATGAGACGAATATATTAGAAAGAAATATAATTTATGTAAAAGAGATTACCCAAAAGATATAAAATACTTTAATACAATTAGGAAACAAGTTGTGGAAACATTTTTTTTCAATAAAATTTACGTTATGTGAATAATTTTATTCATTTATTTTAGAATTAACGTTTTCAACCCACATTGTTTATATTTATTTCTTCAGTCATCCAAATTGTGTTATTTTGACACTAAAGAGTAACATTATTTTCTGGGCCGCCTCCAATTTGGCTCTGTAGTATTTTTTTATTTAGTATTTGGAATGTGGAATTATGTAGAAAAGAAATTATGGCTGAGGGAATCATTCAGTTATGACGAATTGTTATATTTCAGAAAGTCGTAAAATCTATAAATCCTCATATAAGCAATAAATTTATTGAATACAAATTTTGGTCTTTTTTCGTCCTTATCGTGATCTTAAAAAAAAATTCATTTTTATTGAATATAAAGTATTCTCCCTATAAATTTTATTACCAAATAGTGGATAAGTAAAACAAATTTTTTAACAAAGTTATCATTTTCATCTTCATTTTGTCTTGATTTTTATCAGAATCATCAGTCAAACCATCCAAAAGATTGGCATTATTGTTATCGGAAGTCACGAAGGCAAAGCAATAGGCCGTGACCTAACTTTGCGAAACATAACCATCTGTGGACGTAACCGCAAAGCAACACGCCGCGAGTGAATTTAGTCGAATTTCGTGTCCAGAGTTCACGATGGCGAAGCAACACGCCGCGACGGGACTTAGCCGAATTTCGAGACCGGAGGTCATGACCGTCACTTGGTCGTCCCTATCGTGCGTCGCCGATCGCCTGGCACTTCGGTTGCGTATTATAAGAGAAGAGCACAGCTCGTCGTTGATCGAGTAAATCGATGTACCAAGTACGGAATTCGTCCGTTTGAAACACGGACCAAGCCTGTACGGCATTTGCGGCGCCTGATACGAAAGACATTCGTACAGAGTATGAAACACGGACTAATCTTGTCGGAATCGTTCGATTCGGGGCGATTCACTTCGTTTTATTTTTCCATACAGCATTGCCACAAGTAAGTGTCGAAAGACCGAATGACTCTTATGTGGCGTGCACATAGTGGCCGCGCGATCTTCCCTCGTTCGTAGATGAACGTGATCATCGCGCTTGCTGAACATCAACTTCACGGACGTGAGTGACGGAAGGTGAGATCTTTTCCGTGTATACTTGTAATCCTTAGCGAAAGACATTCGAGTGTCCGAAAGGGCCTATCGGTCTACGAACCTGGAAGTCTCAGCATCGCATCATCGATTTAACGTCAGAATCGAGGCGGTTACAATCCGTCTATCATAAGAGAATGAGAAAATGATCTTTGCAATAAACGTGTGAAACACCACGTCGATGTTCTTCGGAGCACTTAAATCGTCTCTATACGGCTCTATCGAGCTCGTAAAGGAGCGGAATAAGAGACTGGCGATCGGCTCGCGAGACCGGCGGCATCAACGGCACACACGGCTCTCTCGAGACACGCTCGCGAGAGAGTCGCTAGCAAAAACTATAGTGGGTACATAAAGCTCCCTAGTTGATCCTGTAGTCATATGCTTGTCTCAAAGATTAAGCCATGCATGTCTCAGTGCATGCCGAATTAAGGTGAAACCGCGAATGGCTCATTAAATCAGTTATGGTTCATTAGATTGTACCCACATTTACTTGGATAACTGTGGTAATTCTAGAGCTAATACATACATCCCGTGATGGAATGGACGCTTTTATTAGATCAAAACCAATCGGTGGCGGGCGGTTGTCCGTCCGTCCACCGTTTATTTTGGTGACTCTGAATAACTTTGTGCTGATCGCACGGTCTTAGCACCGGCGACGCATCTTTCAAATGTCTGCCTTATCAACTGTCGATGGTAGGTTCTGCGCCTACCATGGTTGTAACGGGGAATCAGAGTTCGATTTCGGAAAAGAAGCCTGAGAAATGGTCTACCACATCCAAGGAAGGCAGCAGGCGCGCAAATTACCCACTCCCGGCACGGGGAGGTAGTGACGAAAAATAACGATACGGGACTCATCCGAGGCCCCGTAATCGGAATGAGTACACTTTAAATCCTTTAACGAGGATCCATTGGAGGGCAAGTCTGGTGCCAGCAGCCGCGGTAATTCCAGCTCCAATAGCGTATATTAAAGTTGTTGCGGTTAAAAAGCTCGTAGTTGAATCTGTGTCGCACACCGTCGGTTCACCGCTCGCGGTGTTTAACTGGCGTGATGTGGGACGTCCTACCGGTGGGCTTAGCCTCGCGAGAGGCGGCCCAACTAATATCCCGTCGCGGTGCTCTTTACTGAGTGTCGAGTCGGGCCGGTACGTTTACTTTGAACAAATTAGAGTGCTTAAAGCAGGCTATCCTCGCCTGAATACTGCGTGCATGGAATAATGGAATAGGACCTCGGTTCTATTTTGTTGGTTTTCGGAACCCCGAGGTAATGATTAATAGGGACAGATGGGGGCATTCGTATTGCGACGTTAGAGGTGAAATTCTTGGATCGTCGCAAGACGGACAGAAGCGAAAGCATTTGCCAAAAATGTTTTCATTAATCAAGAACGAAAGTTAGAGGTTCGAAGGCGATCAGATACCGCCCTAGTTCTAACCATAAACGATGCCAGCTAGCGATCCGCCGAAGTTCCTCCGATGACTCGGCGGGCAGCTTCCGGGAAACCAAAGCTTTTGGGTTCCGGGGGAAGTATAATATGATTGCAAAGCTGAAACTTAAAGGAATTGACGGAAAGGCACCGCCAGAAGTGGAGCCTGCGGCTTAATTTGACTCAACACGGGAAACCTCACCAGGCCCAAAACATCGGAAGAATTGACAGATTGACAACTCTTTCTTGATTCGGTGGGTGCATGGCTGTTCTTAGTTGGTGGAGCGATTTATCTGATTAATTCCGATAACAAACGAGACTCTAGCCTGCTAAATAGGCGTACCTTATGGTATCGCCTTCGGCTTCGGCTGATAAATTTTTACTATCAATGTACAAACAAATCTTCTTAGAGGAACAGGCTTCTAGTCGCACGAGATTGAGCAATAACAGGTCTGTCCCTTAGATGTTCTGGACGCGCGTTACACTGAAGGAATCAGCGTGTGTTTCCCAGACGAAAGGCCCGGGTAATCCGGTGAACCTCCTCCGTGCTAGGGATTGGGACTTGCAATTGTTCTCCATGAATGAGGAATTCCTAGTAAGCGAATTCCTCATAAGCTCACGTTGATTACGTCCCTGCCTTTTGTACACACCGCCCGTCGCTACTACCGATTGAATGATTTAGTGAGGTCTTCGGACTAGTGCGCGACATTGCCAATGTTGCCGGGAAGATGACCAAACTTGATCATTTAGAAGAAGTAAAAGACGTAACAAGGTTTCCGTAGGTGAATTTGTGGAAGAATCATTAACGTTCCGGAAGTCCTGCCTTGTGTGCAGAGACGTCCTACGTGACGCGAGCTCGCAGCAGTCGGAGTGTATGTAAACAGAGAAATTATGGAATTGACAGTATTTGCGCGTCGTCGTGGTTTCTACGCGACTTACGCGCGCACGAGAGAGTGTGTTCGAGCGCGCTTCTTTTCGTTGCGTGTCTCCCGAGTGTTGCCACCGCCGCGTTCACGCTCTCTCTCACCGCGGTGGTGAGAGTCAAAACGCCGCGTGGTGACCGGCCGCCATCGATCACGCTACAACATCGTGCGTCCTAGCACGTACATTGCGTCTGAGTCTATGAACGAGATGGCGTCATGTTTACCGCCGCGCGCGTTTATCCGCTCGCGAAGCGAGGCGCCCAAGCTGGGCGCGATCCGATGGTAAGCTATACGAGAGAACCAACAGAACATCGTTTTCTCGTCGCTCGATGGTTTTTCGCTCGAAGACTTCCGCTCCGGCTTTCGCTTCGCCCGGCGAGGGACGCTCCCGTTCGCTCAACGACGATGAGATATCTCATTGTGCCGCCGTTAACGGGGCGGCGGTCCGCGCGAACCAGTCTGATTCGAAACATATAGAAACACAAAGCAGAGAAACGTCCGAGGACGATTTTGCTCGAAATTTAACGATTACCCTGAACGGTGGATCACTTGGCTCGTGGGTCAATGAAAAACGCAGCTAATTGCACGTCAACTTGTGAACTGCAGGACACATGAACATCGACATTTCGGACGCACATCGCGGCCCACGGATACAATTCCCGGACCACGCCTGGCTAAGGATCGTTTTGATATCTAAAGACTGCTTGCGCTTTTGTGTACGAGCGAATGTTGGACGCTCGCCTGGTCGCGCGAAACGATGCTCCACACCGGAGCGTCCGTCTTCCCTGGCATCGTTCGAAATGAATCGCGAGGTTGGCGAGGTTGCCGTCGCCTGGAGACACGCGTCTCGCGGAGCTGCGCGACGCGCAAGGAGATCGATCGTGCGCGCGAGCCGACCGTGTGTCCACGAGAAACTCGTCTCGCGAGAGATAGGGAGAGGACCGGTCGTACGCATCGTCGTGTACTCGCCGCCGAATTTCCGTTCTCGCACAAACACTCGCTGTCGGAACAATCGACGACTCTTCTGCGTCTCGTGCGCACGAGGGAGCCTCGTCTCATCCCGTCGTGTTTTCTTCTTTTGACGATTTCAGAGCAGGTGAGATCATCCGCTGAATTTAAGGATATTATTATGCAGAGAAAAAGAAACTAATCAGGATTTCCTTAGCGAGCGAACAGGAAAGAGTCCAGCAATCTTGTGGTTCTGCCGCAGGGAAATATGGTATTTGGGAAGATCCGTTTATCCCGAGATATCACATCGCGTCCAAGTCCATCTTAAATGGGGCCACTTACCCGCAAAGGATGCCAGGTTCATAGCGATCGGTGCGCGTCTCGGAAGGATTCCTCCTTAGAATCGGATTGTTTGAGAATGCAGTTCTAAGTAGGTGGTAAACTTCATCTAAGGCTAAATATGATCACGAGACCAATAGCAAACAAGTACCGTGAGGGAAAGTTGAAAAGAAGAACTGAAGAGAGAGTTCAAGAGTACGTGAAATCGTTCAGGGGTAAACCTAAGAAACCCAAAAGATCGAACGGGGAGATTCATCGTCAGCGACGCTGGCTTCGCGTCGGTGGGCAATGTCCTGCGGGGTCCTCGCGACCCATCCTCGTGGACACCGTGCATTGATGTCCGGCGTTCATCGTCGTGCACTTTTTCTCTAGTAGAACGTCGCGACCCGCTGGGTGTCGGTCTACGGTCCGGATGCGGTGACTGACGCATCGCCGGTAAAATGCGTCAAACCCTCGGTTGCCCGGCCGACTGCCCGGAAGTACACGCAAGGTGTTAGGCCGCAACTCGCTCGAGTGCGTTTATGCGTTGAATCCGTCGCAAGCGCGCGCCACGGTACACGGAGGCTAACGGACCTAGCGTCGTCACCGGTCCTGGCCCGGTTGGGTCGATGGATAACCTTCAATCGGCCATTCCCCGCTTCGCGCGGGGAACCGATACCGGTCAGCGACGCTACTGCTTTGGATACTCTTAGGACCCGTCTTGAAACACGAACCAAGGAGTCTAACATGTACGCAAATCATTGGAACTTTGCATCTAAAGACATAATGAAAGTGAAGGTCGGCCCTGGTTGTCGACCGAGGGAGGATGGGCCGCGTCGCGATGTGACTCCGTACTCCCGGGATGTCTCGTTCTCATCGCGAGAAGAGGCGCACCCAGAGCGTACACGTTGGGATCCGAAAGATAGTGAACTATGCCTGATCAGGACGAAGTCAGGAAATCCTGATGGAGGTTCCAGGTAGCGATTCTGACGTACAAATCGATCGTCGGAACTATAAGAGCGAAAAACTAATCGAATCATCTAGCTGGTTTCCTCCGAAGTTTCCCTCAGAATAACTGGCACTCGCCCGTTCCGCATGAAATAAGCGCGAATCTCATCTAATAAAGCGAATTAGAGGCCTTGGGACCGAAACGACCTATTCTCAAACTTTAAATGGGTGAGATCTCTGACTTTCTTGAATTATGAAGTCACGAATAGGAATCAGATCAGAGTGACAAGTCGGCCATTTTTGGTAAGTAGAACTAACGTTGTGGGGTTGGTTGTTTAAGACAGCAGAAGGGTGGCCATGGAATCGGAATCCGCTAAGGAGTGTGTAACAACTCACCTGCCGAAGCAACTAGCCCTGAAAATGGATGACGCTGAAGCGTCGAGCCTATATTCTGCCGCACGCGCCGCCACGAAGCCCTGACGAGTAGGAGGGTCGCGGCGGTGTGCGCAGAAGGGTCTGGGCGCGAGCCTGCCTAAAGCCGCCGGTGCAGATCTTGGTGGTAGTAGCAAATACTCCAGCGAGGCCCTGGAGAACTGAACGTGGAGAAAGGTTTCGTGTGAACATTTCGTGTTGCACACGAATCAGTCGATCCTAAGCCCTAGCAGAAATCCTATGTCAGTGACGGCGTACGATACTCTAGTGTACACTCTGGTATACTCTGCAAAGAGGAGAGAGACACACGCCCGTCGGACGAAACGGAATCCGATTCTTATTTTGGAACCTGGCAGCGGAATCGCATACAATTCGGGCCCTCGTAAGAGTGTTCGTTGAGGTAACTCAAAATGACCTGGAGACGCCGTCGGAAGATCCGGAAAGAGTTTTCTTTTCTGTATAAGCATTCGACTTCCCTGGAAACCTCTAACAAGGAGATAGGATTTGGAACGCGAAAAGCACTGCAGTTGCGGCGGTATCCGGATCTTCCCCTCGGATCTTGAAAATTCAGAAGAGGGCCACGTGGAGGTCTCGCGCCGGCTTCGGGATTCGAGCTCGGTCCCATGCCTTAGCCTCCCGCGGATCTTCCTTGCTGCGAGGCTTCCGTGGCGGCACGAACCGTCGTGGTTGTCCTCTTTGGCCGCCATTCAACGCTCAGCTCAGAACTGGCACGGACAAGAGGAATCCGACTGTTTAATTAAAACAAAGCATTGCGATGGCCCTCAAGGGTGTTGACGCAATATGATTTCTGCCCAGTTCTCTGAATGTTAACGTGAAAAAATTCAAGCGCGAGTAAATGGCGGAAGTAACTATGACTCTCTTAGGGTTCTCGTCCTCTTGGACTCTTGATACTCCCTTGTGGGATTCTTTGGGTACGGGTAGTTCCCCGGTAATTGAGATGTCGAAAGAGTCGTAATAGAAACGATGATGCGCAACAGAGACCTCCTAGTAAGTCCACCGAGTCTCTCACGTTCAAGTCGCACAAGTCACCTCCACGTGGTGCTCCTGATAACGTCTTCGGACGGCTAAATACTTGTGTGGCGATCTTAGGGTCTGCGGAGCTGCCAATCCCCTGACCTTTATTAACTGGCCCAACGAAGAAAAACTTGCCTCGGATGGTTAGGTAGTAACCTCGGGCCCTCTAGCTCTAGGGGTCCAGCTTCTCGGGTTAGGACTGCATCTGATTCCTCGGCAACTTCTGAGATTAGTTTTCCTTGTGAGGTTCCGGATTGTACGAGGGAGTTCACTACCAAGACTGGGAGGAGCCTTCACTATAAACGTACTCACCCCGACTAGTTTGGTGCCCAGCAGAGAGTCGAATCAACCAACGCCAGGTGGAACGAGGAGGAGACATGTTTACTCGCTAGGAAGGAGACCGAACTAACAAGGATGTTAGATTCATGAATCAGGCTCTGTTTGAGATTTTCCCTGGAAAATCGATGGAGGGCATTAAGGGCAAAAGGAAAAATCCGGACTACAAACGCCTTATTGGAGAACTGTTAGCCTCTCTGGTGAATTCTGGTGAAACTGATGCCTCTGATAGTGAATCGATTGATGGGAGAGGGCATGATCTAGATGAAGAAGAAGAGAGTGAATGGATTAAGAGCTTCCTGCTATCTCTTCCTGACTCCTTCTCTGGAAGTTTTCAACTGGCGAGACTACATACTATTAGTCGCTCAATTAAAACCAAAGACAAGACAGTGATATTGGACGAGCTGACTCTTTATTTGTGTGAGGTTTTTTCTTCTAAGCCTAAACGACAACAGCAGATCTATTCTAGTCAAAAGGAGAGTCTCTTCTCTAGGAAACAAAAACGTAGCAAAATAGGTCCAGGATCTCTGGAGTAAAAATAGAGGTAAGTGCCTTCGGACATTGTTGGATGATCTCCAATGTGCAGATTCTTCCGAAAGAGAATATGTTTCCCTTCTGGGAAACAGTAATAACGCAATACTACTGCGCCAAACAGAGAGACTCCCAGACAAAAGGGAGAGTTTTGGATACGAGTGACCTTTGATGACATCAGGAGGACGTTTCCAGTCAATACAACAGCTTCGAGACCGAATGGCATGACAGCATGTTTTATGAGGAAAATACCATTGGATCTTTTAGTAAGGTATTTAATTTAATTATGTGATGCGGTAGTGCTTCCAGTTTCTTAACAAAATCAATTACAAACTTGATTCCTAAAAAGTCAAAGGCAAAGGACCCAGCAGATTTCTAGCCAATCACAATTTCTTCCCTTTGGATTCGAACGCTTCATAAGATCTTCGCGGTAAGATTGGCGCGGAAGATAGATCTTGACCAGAGACAGAGAGCTTTTAGGCAAACCGATGATTGCTCTGATAATATATTTTGCTTGATGTAATGCTGAGAATGCATCACTCGAAGAAATGACTTCTATACGTGGATATTACCAAAGCGTTTAATGCCCTGGCCAATAAAACGATTGAGGAAATCTCTCTAATTGTTATGGGTGTTCCTTTACCAATGACTAAGTACATTATATGTTTATAAGAAGAGTTCGACCCGGCTTTACTGCGCGCCTTAGACTTCTGACCCTGTTAGACCCCTTTGTGGTCCGATGTCACCAATCATATTTAATATGGTTATCGATAGGCTCTTATTCCATCTGCCGTCGGATATTGGGCCGCAAGTAGGAGGAACTACCTGTGAACGCAGCGGCTTTGCTGATGACATGTTACTGTTGCCACAACCCCAATGGGACTTCAGAAACTCCTAGACTCTTCCATCAGCTTTCTGGATAAGTGTGGACTCCAGATGAACGCATCTAAGTGTTTCACAGTCGCTCTTAGGAACGTCCCGCATGAGAAGAAGACGATCATTGACAAGGATATAATCTTTCTATGTGGACAAAGAGTACTTCCATCACTCAAACGTAGCGATGACATACCTAGGAGACATATGGACATACTTAGGAGTCCTGTTTACACCTGAGGGTAGGTCAAAGTCACAAGTGATATTCAGGTTGCACTTGACAAACTCACTTAAACCACAACAACGATTGTTCGCTAAGAACTATGGTACTAAGAACTATGGTACTTCCAAGACTATATCACAAGTTAGAGTTAGAAAATACGTCCATTGCGATGTTGAGGAAAAGTGACCGATTGGTGAGACAGGCGGTACGCAGATGGTTGGCTCTCCCCATGGACACGCCCAATGCCTATATGGTATACACATGCTGATGTTAAGGACGGAGGTTTGAGAGTTGTATCCCTAAGATGGCATGCTCCTCTAAGAAGATTAGAGTGACTATGAAGGCTTCCACTCGCCAACAGACTGGTTGAGAACGCTCTTGGAGCTTTTCTGCGAACTGATCAAGCATTGTACTGACAGGCTTAAAGATAGCAGTACAGAAATTAAAGTATCCAGGCACTAGATGGGCAAAACAACTGTATGATAAGGTCGACGGAGGTCCTCTTCGCGAGTCGAGTAAGGTCCCGCAATAGCATAGGTGACTCCAGGATGATACAAAGTTCCTGTCGGAACTATACTAGATACTGTTTACAATCATGTAAACTTAAAATCAATGCTCTATCAACTAGGTCAACCAGGAGCAGATCGATAGACAGGAGCTGTCATGCTGGATGTCATCGTGCGGAGACTTTGAACCATGTTTTACAACAGTGCCATACACGGAGGCTGAATAAAGAGACACGACGGTCTTGTCTCTTTCGTGGGGGGCTCTCCAGGGATGGGTGTGAGGTTCATATAGAGCCGCACTTTAGGTCACTTTAGGTCGGATGGGCTAAGGAAACCAGATATTCTGGGAAAGTTAGGGAAGACGGTGGTTGTGATCGACGCCTATTTAGTAAACGACCAGGTGGACTTGGATGATGCGCATAGGCGGAAAATTGAGTACTATCAATTACTCGAAGACGAGGTTAAAAACAGGTTCCACGCGGACATCATATTCACATCTGTCACACTGTCTTGAAGAAGCATCTGAAGTAAAGAGTCAGCAAATAGTCTGACAGGTTTGGGAATAAAAAAGATGCAATAAAAGTGATGTCATCTCGCGTACTGATTAGAGGACTGGCATGTTTCCATCTATTCAACAGGGCCACGACGATGAGAACCTAAGCATGGGTGGATTGAGTTTGGTGTCAGGTTGAGTTGGTGCGAGTCTGGACCCGCCCAATACTAGTATGAGTATAATACATAATTACAATATGTTGTAGTATGATTGAAAAGAAAAGAATAAAAAAATTCGGCAATTCCTATCATTATGGCGGTGGCGGTTACTCTTACCATCGCACAGTCTTGTCGACGATACGAAGAATCAGCCTTGCCAATTTTATTAAGAAGAGCCAGTCTTGCCAAAAGAATCAAGAGTCAGCCTAGCCAAATTGAAAAAGCAATTACTGCCTTGCTCAAAGAATGGCAATAACAGCCTTGCCGTTCCCTCGACGAGCCGAGGGGTCACTAATGACGGACAGGTAAGAAAAACGACTTATGATATAATGATCTCATTTGAATGGAGAAGCTGCTAAATGCAGGGACAATGGCAGAGGAAACTATATGACGCTCTATCTTAATGACGAGATTGAGCTCGCGGCGGAACATCATGGCGACATGAAGGTGAGTTATGTGTGCCAGAAATGCGGCAAAAGATATACGTCCAAACATCCGGCAGGTTGCCATGTGCCGAAGTGCACTGCCCCAAAGCCACCTCCAGTGCGTGGTGAAACCTGTACACTATGTGATAAAATATTCAAGACGAAATTGGGCCTATCACAGCATGAGAGGCACGAGCATCCGATGGCCAGAAACGTGGCACGTACTGACGGTGCAACTAGAGGTGAGCAGGCACCTCGCAAGTTAAAATTGTTTACGAGAGAGAAAGAAAACCGGATGCTCGAACTGGAAGTAAGATTCAGAGAAGAGCGCAACGTGGCCGATGTGAGGCTGTCGTTTATGCTTGGTAAGACAGGTAAGCAGATTAGAGACAAAAGGGCCACGTCGTAAAAAGAGAAAAGAAGAAGTTTTAGCAGCAATAGTGGAGCGAAAGAAATTTGTCACAGATGAATCTGTGGCAGGTGAATCATCAGAGGCGGTGGAAGTAATAGATGTGCCCGAGGAGGTATGTGAGTTGCCTACTCCTCCCGGGGATCCGCCACATCTCCACAAGGAAGAAACAGTTAGGTCAAGCACCAGCGGTGCAGAAAGAGGTAGAAGCCTCGAACTCTCTTTCAGAAGCAGACTGGAGAGAGGAAGTAGCGACAAAGGTCCTAGAGATCGAGTCCCCTGACGCTATTCCGCTTGAGGTCAGAGGAAGAGATGCAAAACTGAAAGTAAAAAGAAGTATAAATGCTGCCAGGGCTCAAGAGTTATACAGGAAAAATCCAGGCCTTCTGACTAAGTATATAAGGGAAGATATCGACTGGACGAGGAATCGGCAACGGACCTCTGGACAGACAATATTAAGAGTCTGTATAACTCGTCGTGGGGTACAAAGCCCCGCATCAATCCTCCAGAGTTTGGGAAAGCAGAGCCAGAACTTCGGTTGGACACAGTGCTGACCCCTCAGTCAAAGAAATAAAAACCCGGACAAAAGCTAATGTGACGCCAGGCCCGACGAATTATGCAAAAAGGATATAAGCCGTTTAGCGGATATGGAAATTCTCCTGCTCTGATTCAATTTAATAATGGTCGGGTCATACCAGCTAGTAGCTTGAAGAACGAACAGAACGACGCTTTTGCCCAAAGATGGGCAAGATAAATATAGACTACGAATTATAGGCCATCAGTTTAATTCTGTCACGATTATACTGGGGGATCATCGATCAGAAACTGAGAGGTAACATATCAATGATATACCTCGCCGAAAAGGCTTTACATCAGAAGCAGGATGTTTCAATAATGTGCACATCTTGAGCGAGTTATTAAAAGAATCGAAAACGACAGAAGGGCTGGTTGTAGTGAAGTTGGATGTCTCCAAGGCTTTCGGTACTATTCCATACGAAGTCATTGGAGCTTCCCTGCGGAAAAAAGAGCTGCCTGAGTTAGTGCGGCTCGTGGTAGACTCCTATAAAGATGTGTATACGAAGATAATAAACAAGTAGGACATAATCAATATTAAACTCCAGCGCGGAGTCAAATAGGGGGACCCTCTCATCATAATTGTTCAACTTAGTGATGGAGTCTATGCTTAGGGCGCTGGAGAGCCGGGATACCAGATTAGAGACGAAGTAGACGTCTCAGTATTGGCATTTGCGAACGACTTATAATATTAATAGCGAAAACCGCACCGCAAGCCAAAAATCTGCTTAGGTGCGCGGAAGACTACCTAAGGGGGCTAGGTATGAGTATTTCTGCAGCTGAGCAAATGCTCAGCTTTCTGCATCATCACAATCAAAGATTGTGGTATGTAGCAGATCCTGAGCTGACACTAACGAATGGAGAGTCTATACCGTACGCGGATGCGGGAACTACAATTAAATATCTTGATATGAGAATATCTCCTTGGGAGATGCTTTGGCTGGAATTGATATCAAGAGTCTGGGGGGGAGGGGGGTAATCTCTGCTTAGAGATTTAAAAGGCTAGAAAGAGAGTTAAAGTGCTGAAACCGTACCAAAAGCTAAATTTGATCTCCACGTACCTAGTCCCGCATTACCTGTATCAGTTGGTACTGGCCACGCCATCAGAAGGAGATGTTGAAGAAGGAGGTGGAACAAATTAAGAAAGAGTGGAGGATTAGAGAAGAGTAAAGAAAAGGAAGAATTTAAAGGGAGGATAAAGAAAGTAGAAGGGGAATTGGAGAGGATGAAGATATTACAACCGGAAGTGGATTTCCCGATTGCATGACCTGGCTGGGCCTTGAAGGATAGAAGGTGATGCATGTGAAGGATTACAATTAAGAAACACATAGAGTTAAGATAATACAGTAAATTTATAAGTGTAGGATTAGATATGAGGAATAAGGACAGTAAGATGAAATTGTTAGCAATAAGTTAAAATAGGTTAAGCATTACAATTAAGGTGATGGGTAAGATTATTATGGGTAAACGATAGTATATATATATATATATAATTGTAGGTTAGGATTAGCAATAAGCGAACTAGGATTAGTATAATGATAATTGTCACAAGATGGATTGGTCATGGGTGAATTATACTCAGCAAAAAATAGAGCAAAAGAGAGTTCTAAAGAGATATAAAGATTTAGTTGTAAAATAGGATTTAATTGTAAAATTATCTGACTTATGAAGAATGAAGGACAGAAACGGTAGCATGAGTCAACGCGAGAGGATAATAACAAAACGAAAACATAGGGTTGTCAAGGAATGGCAAGGTACAAACTTAACGTTTCGGAAAGTCGAGTAACCACGAAAAAGGCGAAACATTGTTGCGGGCAGATGCAGATATAATGAAGGAAAAACAGGAACATAGAATTTCTCGGACGATGATAGAGAATAATTTAACATTTCGCGAAATTAAGAAATTTATAGGGGTGAAACAGCGTTTCGGGTAGATAAGAGCAAAGGAGGCGAAAAGCAAAAACGTAGAGTTCCGTAGACGTGGTCGGGTAGCAACTTAACGTTTCACAAAATCAAAACATGTAGAGCCAAAGGGCCGAAATAATATAATAACTTTTGATAGAAAAGAAGGGAAATGTAAGAGAAAACTAAACGTTAAACGTTAGCGGAGGAACCATATAAAAAAACGTAACGTGGAAGTTTAGCCGGAAATATACCGGGTGTGCGGATAGGACGCGCACTTTGCCAAGTAGATGGTACGAAGCATAGCGGGCATTCAAGCGATAAGAGTTATGAACCTGTAAAGAGAAGACAGCGGTAATATAATAATCGTCTAAATCCATCTGGGGATGAGCAGAAACCGAGTTTACAGGGACAAGATCCACCATCGGTACCTAGAACAGCAAAAAGATACGATGAGTGGGTACGAATCAGAATAGTCGATAGGGAACAAAGGTTGCGATGCGAGCACCGTTGAAAGCGAAACGAGGTAAGCGATTAGCGAGAGTGGGGAGCGAAGGATATAGCGTGCAGCAACGGAGCGGAATGGGAGTTCTCGCCCAGCTTCAGAGTAAAAAACCTGAAATAGCTCGTGGTAGTGGTCGAAAAATAAAACGTGGTAAGAGATTATTCTTCCGGCGGCGAAACAAAGATCGTAGTACCTAGAATGGTGCTCCAAACCGTCGAAACGGGGAATAAACCGATAAATAAACCGCGGGAACGGAGTTAGCGAGTATCCAATCATTTGTAACAGAAGACAACACATTTGTATTGTGACCAAATCAGTCTTTAAGTATAGAGTTGTTTTGTTATCCTAAGGGTAACAGTCGAATAATTATTGCGGAACCCATCCTTTGCGAATTCTCCGAAGAAGCTGGTGACTCGTGAGGAGCGCGTGCAACTACGGCGACAGAATGCAGAGGACAGGGTAAATCCTTTCATTTTTGAAAGTGGAAAGAGAGAGAGAGGAGAGAGAAAAGGAGATCCGAAATTCAAACAACCGGACTGGAGATCCTGTCACAATAGGAACGATGAAAGGAGAAGGAAGAGAAGAGAGAAGGATGGAAGATAAGGATAAAAGGGAGAGCAAAAAGGAGAGGGAAGGGGAGGAGTGGAAGAAAAAGGTTAGGGAATTAAAAAAAAGATGGGATATGAAAGAGAGAGGGGATAGAAGAAAGAATATCATAATAAAGGGAGTTAGAGGGGGGGGGAAGAGGAAGTAAAGGAAAGAATAAAGAGAATGTGGAAAGATCTGGGAATAGTGGTGGGGGTGAGAGAGATAAAGAGAATAGAGGGGGGTAAAAGAGAAAAAGGGATCATGTGGGTAATAAAATTAGGGAGTGAGGAGATGAAAAGAGAAGAGAGATTTTCAGAAATAAATGGAAGCTGAAAGATAAAGAAGTGTGGATAAGAGAAGATGTGACATGAGAGGAAAGAAGGATAAGATAGAAGATAAGACAGATAGCGCTGAGAGAGGAGATACAGTGAAGTAGAATAAGAGAAGGACATTGGGGAATATGGAGGGAGAATGAGTAGGATGAGTTGGTGGTAGAAAAGAAAAAAGATTGAAGAAATGAATGAGTACAAGTATTTAGGGTATATCTTTCAAAGGAATGTAAGATAGGAAAGACATATACGGGAAAGAATAGCAAAACCAGCGACAATAATGGGGCAGGTATGGGGGATAGAGAAGAGGAGATTTGGCGGAAATTGGAGAAGAAAGGTGTGGATGTTTGATTTTACTTTAGTATGGACAGTGATGGGATATGGAGTAGAGATATGGGATTGGAAAGAAAGGGAAGGGACAGAAAAAGTGCAGGAAAGATTCTTAAGATGGGTGCTTGGGGTAAAGGGAAGGACACCGGGATATTTAGTAAGGGAAGAAATGGAGAGGGAAATGAAAAGCACAGCAGGGAGGAGGGCATGGAAGAAGAATGAATTTGAAGAAAGATATAGGATTGCATATGGGAAAGGGAAGTGAATTAGCGTGGACATGTAGGAAAGAAATAAGAGAGGACGCTAGGGGGAAGAGACGTATCAAAATGGGAGAGAGGGAGGGGATAGTTTTTTAGGAATAGAGGAATGGAGATACAGGAGTGGGAGAAACAGGGAATAGAGGGAGACATAAAGTACGAGGAATTAGAGGAGAGGGAAAAAGTCAAGCAGAGGGAAGAAAGATGGGATAAGAAAATCGTGATTTAGTAGATAGTATGGATGTATTAAGGAGAGTGCTGAAATATCTGGAGAAAGGATGGAAGGAAAGTAAATGGCAGAGAATAGCAAGGTTTAGGCTTGGAAATGATATGATAGAAGGGAGGTACTGGGAGGAAGAGAATAGGATGTGTCGGTTGTGCGGAGGGCAAAGGAGACTTGGGAGCATATCTAGGAGGAATGTAGGAACTGGAATGAGGGAGAAGGTAATTAGCAAGAAGCATGTAAGAGGATCCTGGGGGGAGAGGGAGAGGAAGAAGGATGGATAAGGGAAGTGGAGGAGGAGAGGAAGAGAGTGAGGGGGAAGAGGAGAGGGAGAATGTGAGTGAATGAGGGAGTGGATGAGAAAAGAAAAGAAAAAGAAATAAATATAAACGGAAACGGAAGTTCATAAAGAATCGGCAGAGATTCTCGGCAGAGCATAGCGGAGGGAGCGAGTGCGAATAGGGAGAGAGAAAACAAAATAGTTGTAGGTTAGATTAAGTTAGAGTAAGTTAGTATGTAAGTTATAAATACTTTTATTGTATAAATAATGTGTAATCTAAGGGAAAAAAATATATATATATACACATATATATATACATGCAACCTAAATATGTACATTATATATATATTTTACATTTTGTATATTAGCATTATGGCTACTTTCATGAGAATCATATATAATAAAAGTTTTTGTGTCGTAATGACAAGCAACCCAATGCCCGCCACCGAAATCACTGTGCAGTATTTGCAAATGCTTCTTCTTCGAATTATCGAGTGGAACAATCCGATCGGGAAATATTGTCAACTATACAGACCGAGATACATAATAAGAATTTATTTCGAGTAACATGGAAATTATTTATTGTCGGTTCCGTCAACCATTCTTCGGAAGCCAAAATGTTTTTATCCGTGTTATTATTATAACAACTTGACACTGACGATCCATTTTCAATTGATATTTGGGACAGCCTTCTAGTAATGCAAGTATCAAACCAGATTTTTCCAAATAAACGGTAAGCCAAAGTTCTATACTATTGCAGCCAAAAACACTATAATAGCGAATAATTTCAATTTGGGTACGTAATAGGCCCAACACAAAATTAATTTTCTAATTACAGGCAAGTCAAAATTCGGCTACTAGCAGCCAATAATTTCATTCAGCGCTTATATGACAGCTTTTACATAGCGCCTGAGCAGCTGTTCAAGATACATCTGAAAAAACAGTTTTCGCAGATTCAGTGTACGTACGACATGCGGATTGGAAATTTCTAGAACAAGTTCAAACGTTTCTAGAAGTTTCCAAAAAACAAACTTGATAATCACCTAGTTGATAAAGTCAAAAAATATGATCAAAGTCGCATATCGTACGTACACAAAAAACCAACTGCTAAAACGGCAATCAAATTCAGATCGGTCACAGCGCACGCGCGCTTGCGTGACGCGAAACGCGTAACATACTGATACTCAACAATCAGAATTCCTGATTTGGCGGGCGCGCATGGCAATAGCGTACCGCTAGGCTATCGCAATCGAGAATTGCCAATCGCTGCTCGAATCATGGGATCATCTCAACTTTTAGAATTTTTCGGGAATCTGTATTTAACCTTCACATCTCAGCTAATTTTCAAACAAGTAACAATCAGTATCTTTAATGCACTTAACCGAATCTTTGATTGAGAGATTACAGTATTTTATATAAATTACCGTAAGTTATTATTTGATTCTGTACCTCTTATTCACATTAATTATATTATTTTAATAAATCTATTTGTTCTATAGAATATCATAAAATACTCGTAACTATAATAGAAAAAGAATTCTCAAATCGTTTGATATAAGTCTGTGATAAACTGGATTCTTGATCTCAACCGAGGAATTTGGCAAATCTATCTTTATCGATAAACATAATTAATCTACTGTTGACTGAAGTATCCAAATGTTCCTATCGTATTGTCATCTGGCGGGATACTTATTGACGTTCGAACTTTTTAATATTTTTTTATATTTTAACACTTCATTATTGATAGTTTTTAAATTTTCATTGTATCCGTATTCTTGTGCGTTAATTTAAGATTGTATTTCTGCGTTGTAACTGAGGAAGGCTTTGTAAGCCGAAATATTTGTTAATTATATTAATTCAAAGTTAATTTAATTATAGCTCGAAATAAGCCATGACATTGTGTTAATTTAAAAAAAAATATACTAGCATTTTTTACTCCATTCTAAAAATACTTTTTAAATTATGAGAAGAAAAATTTCAAAATATTTCAGAATTCACTTGCATGAGAAGAGGTTTTCTGAGAGAAAATGTAAACTTTCCGAATATTTCTGAGTATTTCTAAAAATGTTCCAATTCGTATAAAAATTATGAGAAAAAATCAGGAATGATAATAAATTAAATTAATATAATAAAAATTATTCGACTTATATCTATTATGTAACTTATATCCATAATAAAGATTATATATTACTTACTTTTTGCCAGTATTTCCAATCTTTATTTACAAACCATTGCAACTATTTAAGATATCTGTTATCTTTTGCCACAAAATAGTTGCATTTTTATATGTAAAATCAGCTGAAAATTTACCCGACATCAAACGCAAATTTTTCCCATAAATTGTAATAATAATGTTTTTTGTTCTTCAGTAACATTTGCACTACGCTTTTTTTTATTCATTTATCCATTTTCGTTTTTCGTGAGACCTCCAAGTCAGACCACTGCACTAATATACAATTATTATAAAAAAGATGCAAAATTGTAATATTTGTTACTTATTGAAAGTTACGTACTGGATGTTTTAACTACAAGTAGTTAATAATTCAATGTTGCCATATATTATTATATATTCGTGTAAAAGATACGTACACGAATCTAAATACGACCGCTCGCACGTTGTCTTAAAGAATACGCATCGATGATCGAAACATATAAACGTATTTGAACCATTCGTAAGTTACCTATATGCAAAGTTACGAATGAGTTAGAGAATCGGGGCCCTGGGACCGGATTCAACCAGGTTACAAATTAGACGGGATATGTCTCGCCGGAATTCAAGTTGGCCAGGATACAAGTCACCGGGACCGGGTTGTTGGGATTGTTAGGATCTCTGTTCGTCCCAAGCCGCGTTGTGATCAGGAGAAGCCAGGAAAGGCGATGAAATCCTGGGCTAAGTCGAAGATAAAATTATTCATGTCCCGGATAAAATTATTCATTTTCTTATTTTTAACGTTTTTACATTATATTACTTTAACTCTAGTAATCTATTTCAAATAATCTTAATAATAATGAATTCTTTCTCAATAATTCTTATACTAATATTTATATCTTTTTACGTATGTTAAGAGTATAAATTCTCAAGATAAGTAAACTATTGTATAAAAATACAATATAAAAATATAATATAATATAATATAAAAATATACCATAATGAAATTTATATTATAACGTATATAAAATAATTTAATGTTTAAATATTAAGTTGTATGGTTTTCCTTCTCAAGCGAGTTATTTTTTTCAGATGCTGTTATTGGAGCGTTTCCTGTCTCCAACGTTTCTGTGATTAGAATGAATATCAGTATTATTTGTGCCGTTGAGACTTCACTCAGTGGCATCAGCTCTTCATCTGCTCTCGTTGATTCATCAGACGAAGAAACTGGCTTGTTTTCATGCTCCTTTTCCTGACGAATATGTCCGCCTATTTTACTACTTGTTCTGGAATTCATTTTTGCAATTTTGATTGTTAATTGTCGCTCCAACGACTTGCTGTCCTTGCAATTCTTATCTGACTTTGCCTGTTAATCAAAATTAGAGTGTGAGAACGAAACTAGTTTCGGTTTCAAGGGCCAGTATTAGTAAGGAATGCGTGCCGGAGAGATCGGCTAGTGATGTTAGCAAACAGATTCTTCTCCGAAATTAAGGTGTCATCTCATGCGATACTAAAAAGTTTGTTTCTACCGAACTTTCCAGTGTTGACGGATTAATTCTTATAATATATAATTTATTTTGTGCATTTTTAATTAGAAAATTTTATTTATTAAAATTCCAACATGTAAAGTGAAGAAAGTGAGATAAATTAATAAACACGAAATAATACTTTGAATATTTATCTAATATTATAATATAATATGAGAAGATTTTATGTGAAATTTCTTTTTGAATTAAATTTACACATTCTGTCATCCATGTTTGATATTTATAATTGAGTTTTAAATTCCAGAATAAATAATACACAGTGATATATATGGCAGAAATCTATTGTCTCCTCGTTACAAAGGTTAGGTTCGATATTTCTTGACGCTAGAAACGAGCATTTTAGCGTCGCATGAAAATGCACTATTAGATCTGAGAGATCGAAGCGGCGAATTGCACCCCCCCTGAATAAAGCTAAACTTAGAGTAAGCCACATCTTGGTAGTCTCTAGCGAAAGACCTGAACTGTCCTGCAGAAGAATTAAAGAAGATTCTTCTTAATATGATTGATCCAGTAGCAGACCAGATTAGGATAAAGAATGTGAGAAGAACTAGGGACGGGAGAGTGCTTGTGGAAATGTATTTAAGTGCGGATCTAAGATCTCTTCCTGTCAGAGATTTAAGGATAGGAGCCTAAATACGAGACGACTCGCAGTTTAGACTCATTATTTAAGATGTCTCGGGCAATATGAGGACCTTAAAAAGACAATTTTTGGTCAGAACTCGGAGATTTTTCATGGCATAGATATGGAAGCGCTCAAGAGGGACTGCAACCATTGCTTTAGAATAGGCAACAAAAATCAGGATTCGATTAATTGGGTGCTAAAGACATTTCTCATAATAAGAAACAGGCTGAGAATAGAATTAGCTAGGATGTAGATAGGTTAAATGTAGGATTTCCCCCTCCATGGTCTACTACTTGATGTGGTGAGGAGTTCTACTCGGACAATGTTACCCGCATACCGAGCCCTTCGCTGGAGTCCTTTGAGGTTCCGGCGCGGATATCAGACGGGTACCAGGCGAGGATGTTCGCGTCCCGAGTGATCAAGGGCACACTCGCGGGTAAGTTACCTGCGATGTCACTGGACACAGCACTCTTGCTCCAGCCAGAAGTGTCGTCGAGATTCCGTTGGGAAGGAGACGTACAATATTAGGCTCAACGCGTTCCGTTGGATGGGCGTATGAAAGTAGAGAGTAGGTGGAAAAATTATTCCCGTCGGGGATGACGGAAGATGCGATAGATCTCGTGATGCGAAGAGGAAGGGACGTCGGCGTGGAGAGGTACTGTTGCGTTGCAATTGGGTAGGTGGAGGATGAAGAAAACAGAGTCATTCCCGAACCTCACTATCTTATTAATAGGGGCTTGCTTTCTTTGTATAAAAACCTGGAGGCATTGTAACGGATAGGTCAAAAGAGGCGTGGACGGCGAGGGAAGTGCGCGGAAAGCGATCGGTATCTGCCGAACCCGACATGCTTTCGACAAGGAATGCACGTTACCCTCGTATAAAAACACGGACGTATGGTACGGACATAAAGGAATCGCCCTCCCTCTACCAAAAACACGAATGACAAGATCGGGTAGGCCAAATGACCAGGGGTCCTCCCCCGAAAAATTACGAAGGATAAGTTTGGGTAGGCCAAATGAGGTGCGCTCTCGTCCTGCAAAAACACGAAGGATGGTTGCGTAGGGGGGAAGATCGTGTGGAGCTGGCGTGACGGCGTAGAGTGTGGTAAAAAGCAAAGGCTTTCCCCGAGACTGGCGCCACGCAAAACATGGATCTATTTCTCCATGTTCTCGAAGTGAACCGAAGACAGGAACATGGATAGAGGCCATTACGGTGGTCGAACGGGAATTTGCCTTCTCCTGTCCGAGCTTGTTTATGCAAAAAAGGCAGAGACATGGATAGGGCTGCTTGGATATGAGGATCTGAAATTGAATCACCATCCTTGTGATCAAAGGAAGGTCTGTCTTCCTCCTCCCATATTAAGGAAACTCGAAGGCAGGAAAACGAATAGTGAGGCTGGGAGGCGGGCCCGGTGAGACCAATTCCGCAAATGCGTAGGGAATGGAGGGGCCAGAATTGTCTTAGTGCCTACGGTTTTCGTAGCGTACGAGAGATGGGCTTAACACAGATGTATCCCGCCTCTGCCTAATTTAAAATCGGAGATAATCGGGTAGATAGGAGTGCACGTAGAGGTTTGCGATTCACTCCGACCGAGAATTTGATGACACATGTCAGCAAAGGTCTGCATTCCTCCCAGCTTAAAAACTCGGATGCAGGAACACGGATAGGGGAGGTGGATCGCCGCGACTCTTCCTTTAGGAATCCGATGGCACACACTGATCAGCAGGGATCTGCGTTCCCCTCAACTGGAAAACATGGATCCAGGGACACGGTGGAGATAGTGGATAGACGCTGCACCGGTGCCACACACCATCGAACAGGGATATTGCCTTCTCAAGGATAATATTAGGTAGGGGACACGGGAAGAAAGTCGGGGATGACAAGAGACTGATCTCGGAAATACCCACAGGGGTCCGCCTTTCCCTTGTATAAATCACGAATGCGGACGATTCAGAGGTATTCCTGCAGCATGGTGAGAGCACTCCCGAACCTACAGCCAGACCAGTGAATAGGTGAATATTGCTCATACGGTGCCTTACTCCTGACCGTCCCCTGACCGGAAGAAAAAGGACTCGCTCTTCTCTTTTCATCTAGGAGTAGAGGGATTCGACTGACGGCGGTGGATCTCCCTTCGGGACTCAGATAATTCGTCGTCGATGTGTGAAACCAATATGCTGCCGCTGATATCTGCGGGTAGGGATAGCCACCCCTGCTAACACGTCTATCATAGTGAGGATTCTGCCTCATCTTAAAAAAAAATCGGAGGTGACACGCATACCGCAGTCCCTCAAGAACAGAGAACCTGAGGGACTGTGCAGACTGTCAATTACGGCGACTGGCCCTCATGTATTGGGAAGTCTAGTGATAGCGAGCCCCTCTAAGCGAAGATTGGAGTGGCCAGGGAAAATTATAGAGCCTTCTGTTTCAAATTTTTTGTTTTCAGCCAAGAGGGCCGGAGAGAAAGCCATGGCGCTGGCTGAAGATTACGACGAGCAGCCAATTAGCGCCATAGCGGCAGTGGCGATCAGGGAGCTAGCCGTCATGAAGTTGATGGAGAGATTAAGGAATATTAACGAGGATATTGTCTGAGACCTGTGGACGGCATATAAACTCACCGCCGCCATTAGCTTTGTCGTCACAAGGGCTGAGGAAAGGGTCGCAAGCATGCAGTCTGATATCACCGACAATGCTTCTCTTCCCCAAATCGGAAGAGGCAGCAGTGGAGCTGGGGGGAAGATACCTAAGTGTGGAGGCGTTTCTGATAACTCTGGAGCAACCGGTGCGCAATCCTCGAAGTTTAGGCCCACCACAACAGCGATCACGCTGACCTGTGCTGACTCTCATACGTAAAAGCATATCTAAAAGCGAATAAGGCGAGGTCCTGTATCAATTTCAAGGATCTAGGGATCGAGGACCTTAGATCCAGAAGGGCTATTATAAGGGCTCTCATTTGGGAGAGAGGGGCTCTGATAATAGGGCCAAGGCTGACAAACTAGCCGAAAGACTTGGAAAGATCTTCGCAGACAGGGACGACGTCAAAGTGTCACGTCCTGCGAAGACCGTCGATCAGGATCTCGGGCCTGGACGACTGGGCTACCAAAAGAGGTAGCAGAGAAGCTCGTCAGGTCCAGCAACTATTTCCGACCTAACTTCAAGATAGGGGATATCAGGAGAGCTAATGAGCTGGACTTTTGCTGGGCAAATGCCCAGTAGAAGTCGCGAAAAAACTGCTGGCCACCCCGCGATTGAGGACCACCAAGTGCAGAGTGGTGTTGCCTTCCCGTGATCTCCAGTATTACAGATGCCTGGAAGCTGATCATGTGCAGCAACGGTGTACCAGTACGATCAATCGCTCAGGATGCTGCTACCGTTGCGGGGCGATAAGTATCGCAAAGGACTGTAGCGAGAAGACCGAATGCCTCGCTTACTGGGCGTTGGATCGTCCTTCGGGACACCACATCAGTGGCAGCAGCTACACCGCTGCCAAACCTGAGAGAAGAAAGAGGGCCAGAAGCCCAGTGACCCCTCACCAAAGGCGCCGAAAAGACATCCTTGGGGGCTGCCAGCGCTAACGGCTGCGACAGCCGCCTCCGAAGCAGCCGCCGGTAAAATAACTCCTGGTGCCCGCAACTGCGGGCATAGAGATTATTGACATGGAGGTGGTGGAGGAGGAACACAGGACTCAACAAGAATAAATGGCCTGTGTCCTACAAACGAACCTCAACGACGCGGGGATACGGAGCATGATCGTGCAGTGCCTCGCCGAGTAAGAAGGGAGGACTGGCCATCGTCGCTGATCCATACAATATCTCGGAGGGCCACCCCAGTTGGGCAGGGGACTTTCTGGAACGGGTGACGATGGTCACTTTGCATGCACATTATCCGCCGATAATACCTGTTTCGGCGGGAAAGGGGTTCCTTCTCGTAGAATGGGGATGACGTAGTAGGGTGCTACTTCCCTCCTCGTTTAGATAGGAGAGAGTACGATGCTCTGGAGTCACTGAGGGAGCACGTTTGCAGACACTTTCCCAGGCCAAAGGTGAAAGGAGGCTTCAATGTTCACGCAACCGAGTGGGGATCCCCGACCACAAACTTCAGAGGCAACTGCACCCTGCAGTGGGCGGCGGGACTCAGTCTCATTCTCCTCAACAGAGATCGAATCAGCTGCGGCATCAGCGGCTGCGAGGATTAGAGATTGGCGCGTGGACGCTGGCTCCGTTGGGGAGCAATCGGCTGATTCGGATGGAGTTGGTGTCCACTCCCGCGGAGGTGCAGCGTAGACGCCGCCGCGAGAGAACGTCGATGGGTCATAAAAAATTGAACTCCGACGCTTTCAAGATCAACTTCCGCTTCTCCATCTGGCCGGAACGTAGGCTGAATAGTACGATCAAGGAGGAGGCGAAATGACTCAGGGACGTCATAACGCGTGCGTGCAACGCGTTGATGTCTCGCTGCTGACCTATGACACGGAAGGCAGTCTACTGATGATCTGGAGAAATTGCGGAATTGTGTCGGGCCACCATAGCTGCTAGGAGAATCTCACCAGACGGCGGAGCACCGATAACGTGATAGAAAAGGTCGCGGAGGCGCTTCGCACGGCGAGGAGCGCTCTTAGGGTGGCCATTAGGCGGGCAAAGGCCAACGCATGGAAGGAGCTCATCTCCTTCCTGGACAAAGATTCGTGAGGGAAGCTCTATGAGATTGTGACGAAAGGATTGCGTCCATAGGCTCCGCCAATAACGGAGACCATAGGCGCTTGGTTCTTTAAAGAAATGGCGACCACCCTTTTTCTCTCAAGGGACAGGAAGATCCCGGAGAGGAAAGATGTCTGTCGGTAAGATGGATCGAAAATCTGGGCGTCACTGGGAAAGAGATGTATTTCGCCCGCCTAAAGCAAAGAAACTGAAGGTATCGGGGCCGGACAGCGTGTCTGGGAAAGTCTGAGCAGCCGCGGCCCCTACGATAGGCGAAAGGCCTATCGACTCCTTATGAGCTGCCTCAAGAAAGAAATTTTTCCCGTAGAAAAGGGCTAGGCTCCTTCTACGTAAAGAGGGCAAGCCAACGGAGAGTCCTTTCTACCTGCGTATAGGCCTATCTACCTGCTGAATGACAAATGACTGTGGGCAAATTGCTGGAACGAATCATCGCTGCCCGCATGGTTCGGCACCTGTTCCGGAGTAGCCCGGATCTGTCCTGTGGTCAGTACGGCTTCCGAGAGGGGTGGATAATATCAAGCAAGTCCGTGCCTTCTTGGAGCAGCTGACCGCGGATAGGGAGGTGACGTTGACGGACTCGACAATGCCTTTAATAGCATGTGGTCAGGTGGTGAGAGCACTGAGGGAGCATCATCTTCTGCCTTGGTTGCTATAATAGAGGACTATTTCCGGGACAGACAGCTGGATTTCCATGACAAACAGGGATTCTGGCGGCGGAGAGACGTGTCGTTCTACAGGGGTTTGTGCTAGACCCCCTATTCTGGAACGTCGCGTACGGTTCCATTCTCCGCGTGGCTCTACCCCTGGTTGCTACGTCGTCTGCTACGCGGACGACACGTTAGTTAGGAGGGGCCGACCTAAGTGAAAATAATAGCGAATGCAGATGTCGCAGTAGCATGCATTGTCGGCACAATTAGGAAGCCTCAGGATGGCTACTACCAAAACAGAGGCAATATTCTTCCATGACGGAAGGAGCAGGGTGCTCCTTCAGGCTTCCGTCTCGGTGGACGACGTCCGTATCTCAGTGGGACCCAATTTGAAATACCTGGGTCTCACTCTGGATGGTCGTTGGAACTTTGTCGATCACTTCAACAGACTGGTCCCACGATTGAGTAGGTATGCCTTGTATGGCCTGATGCTCAACTTTTGTGATCCGGGAACACCGGTGAGAAAGGCGTACGTGCACACGATCCTGTCTGAAGCCTACTATGGGGCCCCGGTCTGGATCGGTGAAGCTCTAGCCAGTCGTCGCATCAGGGAGAGGCTGCACAGTGTACAGTGATGTACAGGGCCCTGAATTGATGAAAACATACAGGACCATGTCGTATACTGCCGCGACAGTCTTCGCGGAGGTCCACTCTGCCAAATACATGGCCGACGTCCTGACAGAGACTTATGCCATTAGGCTCGGGGGGACGGGAAGGTATCCCATCTTACTCCAAGGATCGTCGACCACATAAGAGGGGAGGCCTGCCGGTGGATGTTTAAATAGTTGCGTGCCGGCCTCGAAAACGACTCGCCGACTATAGGCATCCGAACCACGGAGGCCATTCTCCCCTGCCTGGACAACTGAACAGGCAGGAGATAGAGCGGATTGACGTACTGCCTGACACAGATATTCACTGGTTATTTTGGTAAGTCATATGGTCTGTGTCATATTGGGAAAGAGCCGACGATGTGGTATCACCATTGCGACCGGGACACCGCATATGTTGGAAAGCTGCCCGACAAAGGAGCGCGGTGTTCTGATTCTGGGAAGTGGGAGATGATCTCTTCCTGCCGGCCTTTGTCAGGGTCATTGTTGGCCGAGAAAGTGTGTAGAAGGCGGTTTCCTCCTTCTGCGAACGAGTTATGTTGCGGAAGAAGAAGGCCGAGAGGGAGAGGGAGAGGACTCGGGGAGTGGCCTCTCCATCTCCTTGGAAAGAGGAGATGAAAGTGGATGGGGGAAAGATAGACGAAGAAGGGGGCAACGCGGGCGCCGGTCTCAGCTGGGCCGCCCGTGCCCCAGCCCCGCCCGTCGCTGTAGGAGTCGTCTCTAGGTGCAACCTCCCTCTCCGATACTAGAGGAGACGGAGGACGATGAGGAGAATGAGAAGCGCTGTGCACTGATTCCCGCGCTCCTCCTCCGCCCCCCCAACAACAACCGGAGTGGGGGACGCCCACATATCCCCTCCACGCTCGACTAGGATAACGGCACATAGAGCCAAGTTAGACCCCGGATGGATTAGATTCGGCCTTGACCGATCGATGAGAGGCTCTCGAAAGTATGCTGCACGCGTTTCCAGGAATCTCTCACTTCTAAGCCTAGTTTGGACATCTGGAGGGGTTTTAGTGGATGCAAGTCCCACATAACTCCGGGCTTTCCCCTGAGGCCCAGGGTATGCGTTAGGCATTTCCCCTCTGACCAAAAAAAAAGATGCAAGGTTTTAGACTTCATTTTTCTGGCGAGATACTATAGGTGTCTGGACTTAGAGCACATAGCGAGGCATTGCAGAGTTGCAAAAGAAACTTACTCGCATTGTGGATGTAATGGACATCGAAAGGACGACTGCTTTAATTCAAGTAACCCTGGAGTTTGCGGGTTCTGTTTGAAAAGGGGTAGAAAACACGATCACATAATAAATGACAAAGATTTTCCCTTTTATAGCAAGGAGTAAATATATTTACTATACTATACTAAATATGATATTATTGACTACGGACAGGAATTTAATTGATTTAATCATCTTTCAACAATTGAAAAAAAAGGTAGCGTCAGTTGAATTAAGGGAGATAATCACGGCGAGGCAGACCTCTATTTTTCTTGTACAAGAGCCTTGGATTGTTAAAAAGAATATTTATAGTCTGGAATCGATTTTCAACAGGATTCTGGTCAAGCTCAAGTCTAACGAAGTAATCCGTGCGTGTATTGTCATTTTAGACAACTCGATGAATGTGGTGACGTTAATTATGTGCTCCAAGCGTCCGTTTGCGCTCAGATATCTTGTCTAGGAGAATTTTATATAGTTTCTCTGTAATATTCTCGCAATATATTGTTAATGAATTCGGTACCATTATCTGTTAAGGGTAATTTTGCAGTATCTTATCGCAATAGAATCAATTCGCGAAGGGAGTCTCTAATAATCTTTCTGTTCGCGAACCTTAAGGCATGACATTCCATCCATTTTGTGAACAAATCTTGGATAACTAGAATATACACGAAACCCGCCTTGCTTCGCGGTAAAGGACCCATGATATCTGCAGCAACCGCAATCCACAGCCTCGACAATCCGGTGACCCATCAATCTCGCCGGCCCTTCTTGCTCGTTTCGTTCGTTGACATGAGTCGCATTTTCCGACATGTTCAGCAACGGCGCAGAACATATTGGACCAATAGTATGTTGTTGATAGCTTATAGTGGGTCTTCTCTATTCCCAGATGCCCCGATTGTGGATCATCATGCGATTCGCGTAACTTCTTGCCTCAACTCTTGCGGTACGACAAATTTCCATTTATCTAAATCATCCATGGTCGCGGACGTGACGAGGCGCGGTCTTCGGATATAATGATGGTTCTCCACCACTTTCCAATCCGCGAAAGCCTTCGATCTCTCCGATACTTTCTGGAAATGATAGTACTAGGGATCCTTTGTATCTCGAAAAACTTCCTCCTCTTCTACGGCGAGGCAAAAACATCTCGATAGTCTTACTGGGGGTCTCCTTTGAACATTCTCAATAAATCATCCGGCGCATAGTTTAACGCGCCCTTCCTGTATGCGACTTCGTAGTCATACTCCAAGAGTTCTAGTACTCATTGTGCCAGTCTACCGGTGGGGTTTCGCAAATGGTGAAGCCAACGCAAACTGTTATGTCACGACGGAAATCGGTAGCCCTCTAAATACGGTCTAAATTTCCATATCGTCCAAACTACTACCAGATATTTCTGTTCTGTAACGGAGAACTTCTTCTTGGCATCTGAGCGCAAACGTAATGATGTTTTCCGTGCCATCGACTTTCTGTACCAGCACGGCAGCTAACTCGATGGAACTAGCATCATTGTAAAAGAAATGAAATATTAAAGTCTGGATACAAGATCGGAGTGGCAGCCAAACACGCGCGAATTTCTTCAAAAGCCTCACTCTGCTCGTCCCCTACTCCTAACGTTGATTCTTCCTTAGCAATCTTGAGTGGATCGCTTGTTATCGCAAATTGAAGTAAAAACCGACAATACTACGATGACATTCATAAGAATCCGCGTAATTGTTTAAAATTACGCGGTGCCAATTCTAAGATTGGCTGCGCCTTCTTGGAGTCGACTGTCAGGCCGCCCCGCTGCACAACAGATACCGCACTAAGAACGGCAGAATTTTATCGGGATTTATAGTAAGACTTGTCTCCGAAATTTTTCTCAATACTCGAGCTACTCAAGATGCTCCTCGAATATTGGCGTTACGATTACGATGTCATCTAAGTAAACAAACACGTGAGGCTCCATCTTCGGACCTATCTAACAAACGTTGGAACGTCGCTGGCGCTCTCGTATGCCCGTATGACATCCGTGAGAAATGTTATAATCCCTTATTCCTGGAACGCTAAGTGCGGTGATTTCTCGGCTTTCTTTCGCTAGAGGTATTTGCCCCTGGTTTAAATCGATTGTCGAGATGTATCGCGCCGATATTAATTTATCCAGTCATATTTGGTAACAAATATGCATCCTTTTTTGAAAGGCAATTAACCTTACGGAAATCCAGACAGAAACGATATTTTCCACTCGGCTTCTTGACCATGACTATGGGGTTCGATCACTCACTAAAAGACGTTTTGATAATTCCAGCAACTAACATTTTATCGACTTTTCTCCGAATTGCTTTCTGCACCTTCTAAGAGAAACTAAATAACATCGCTGTTTAATCGGCGAGTATAAATTCACGTCGATGCAATGCTCGAAAAGAGAGGTGACACCGAGACGGTGTTTAATATTTTATCCGCTAAAAATTTTTTTAAATGTAAGCTCTACTTGGCGGTCAATTCGGAAGTCTGTAGCAAGCATATTCAACGCGGTCATTAATTCTTTCGAAAGCACAACGCTCTCATAGGTAGCTTGCGAAGTCTGATGACCATCCTGATGAAGCAAATCCAGGCCGATACCAAAGGCGCACACAAAATCTATCTCCAGAATATAGCAAACGGCGAGATCCGTTGTCAGATTCCTTTTCTACTGGCTTCTCTTCATCCAGGCGTGAGTGCTCAACGGTTGCTTTATCGGAAGTACGGCGTGTTATGACTTGTGCCAGCGAAAGTACATAATGGTTATTTTATATAATGCCTCGGCGTTTGACAATAGTAGATAACAAGGCCCAGATTTAACTCGGATCCTCTGAGGGAAGGGATGAGGGGCGCGGGGGAGAGGGGTCCGCGGAAAGGGGGTGACGTCACAAGAGAGGAGGAGGAAAATGATGTCACAGTGTAACGTCGCGGGAATGATGTTATGGTGTGGGGGACGAGGATGTCCCGGGTGCGGGAAATTATGTAGCCGGAAATGACGTACCGGAGGTGTACGGAAACTTGCGTCCGCGTCGTGGTGAAGACATGGCGCGGGATCAACGGTCATCGAGTGCGGTTTGCCTCTGGACGCGATTCGCCGCCGGTCCCAACCGCCATCATCGAACGCGGTCCCCATTGCGCGCTATATTTACCATGCATATTACTATTTTTTTATGCGTTGCTATCCTCTTCTCGCATGCGAAATATTTTACTTATCTATTTATTTTATTTTATCTTACTTTGTCTTATATAATTATTTGCACTACGCGATGGTGATGACGCGCACATAACACGATGCTGCAAAGATAGAAAAGAATAATAGAAAGAAGAAATAATTTTAAATACAGAGCTAATCCCAGTTAATCCATATTTATTTATTTATTTTACATATATATTTTTATCCTGATATATATATATATATATTTAATTTTAATTTCTTTTCCGTTTTAATATGAATGTCGTCATCCTCTCAAGACTCTCAAGACTTGTATTAAGACTCGCTGTAATGAGAAGAACAAATACGCTATCTATAGAGAAAAATTTTTCACAAACAAATATAAATGAAATACTTACGGTTGAACGTATGAATTCATGTCTTCCGAGCGTTTGATGCAGTTGCATGAACACTATCTAGAGTACACGTATGAATTTCAGATCTTATTTCCATTTTACTACATTTTTACAGAAACGTAACTCTAATGCTCTATCTGGTATGTTCAACACCAAGTATTAGTGCGTGTTAACACATTGCGGAAATCAAGTTCCCGATTGCTAATTAAATGCGTAAGCGACTACCAGCCTAGGTTAACCACTTTACACAGACTGATTTTCCGCAAAAGATCCTCGCGGATATTTATATGACCATTTGCGGTCAATGATATAAAAAATACAAACGTTAGATTTTATAACAACAGATTTTTAGAGACATCCGGTGATGACATCAATGTAATCTGATACCGCAAATTGCAGTGTTAGCAAATTTGCAAGTTTCAACATGACTTTGTCAGTGTAACATAAAAACCTTTTTCAAGGACATTAGCATGTTTTGCAATGATAATATGATTCAAATGAGACATTGCCAAATATATATATATATATATTAGGTGTTGGAATTAATTCGTAGCGTTTTACAAGAGATGGCACAAGCAGTACACTATTTCGTTGTTACCTATAGTTCTGTATACATTGTAAACATCTATCATAGGACGTCATTTGCCGTACATAACCTTTCTTGAAATCATAAATAACAATACTGTATAATTCATTGAATATGTCAAAATTTGTGCCAGATAAAGTGTTTTTGCGGGGAGTTTTGCTTCATTACTTTAATATGAACAAAAGTGCAGCTGAAGCTCATCGTATTTTAGTGGATGTGTATAGTGAACATGCTCTGGCTGAGCAAACGTGTAGGAAGTGGTTTGCACGTTTTAAAGCTGGTGATTTCGACTTGGATGACAAGGAGCGACCTGGTCAGCCGGAAAAATTTGAAGATAACGATTTGCAGGCACTGCTCAATGAAACTCATGTCAAACACTTAAAGAATTATCTACGTCATTGGAAGTTGACTTCTCAACAATAGGAAAACGTCTTAAAAGTTTGGGCATGATCCAGAAGGAAGGACATTGGGTCCCATATGAATTGAAACCAAGGGATATTGAGAGACGTTTTCTCACGTGCGAACTGCTGCTTCAACGGCAGAAAAGAAAAGGTTTTTTGCATCGGATTGTTACCGGTGACGAAAAGTGGATCCATTATGACAATCCAAAGCGCAGAAAGTCATGGGTTAAGCCCGGCGAACCATCAACATCAGTGGCAAAGCCCAATATCCATGGCTCAAAGCTCCTGCTCTGTATTTGGTGGGATCAGAAGGGTGTCATATACTACGAACTGCTAAAACCGCATGAAACCGTTACTGGAGATCTCTACCGACGGCAACTGATGCGCTTGAGCCGTGCATTGAAGCAAAAACGGTCGGAATACTTCGAAAGACACGATAAAGTCATCTTGCTGCACGACAATGCTCGCCCACACGTTGCAAAACCGGTAAAAACATACCTGGAAACACTTAAATGGGAAGTGCTACCGCACCCGCCGTATTCTCCTGATATTGCACCTAGCGACTACCACTTGTTTCGATCATTAGCTCATAGCTTGTGCGAGCAGAAGTTCACATCTTACGAAGATTGTACAAAATGGTTCGATTCCTGGATTTCATCTAAAGATGAACAGTTCTTCCGACGCGGTATTCATTCACTGCCCGAAAGATGGTCAAAAGTAGTAGAAAGTGATGGGAAGTACTTTCATTAATGTATTTTTTAATGCTCATGTGAAATAAATAACATTCTTTCATTAAAAAAACGCTACGAATTAATTCCAATACCTAATATATATATATATATATATATGTATATACACATACATACTAAAAATTTTTATTTTTTACTCTAAGAAAAAAGATAATCGATATCATGGTCACATTATCTTTTCCTTAGCGACTATTAATTAAGAAAAGGCGTTCACCGTATCAAAATCCATGTTATTGTAAAAAAACTCTCTATTATATTTGAAGTTCTATTATTGATATGTCATTTAAGTGTATTCTCCAGGTTTATTCCACTAAAAAAAAATACAAATACATGACCAGATATATGACGCGGTAAAGTAAAATTTTATATTACATTCTGTGGCACAAAAACGTGATCAGTAACACTTTGAAACTGAATGTATCATAAAAATAATAAAGTAATATTTTAAAAGTACATTACATTTAGTAAAATGCATTAAGTTATTAAAATGATGTTCAATTATTATTAAGAAAATACAATGTTATGTAGGAAGGAAAATATTTTCATGACAATTTGCTGGAAGGTATGGTCGCAGCATGTTTCTTAAACTATAATACTCTTGAGATATACATCTACGCATGAGCGGTTCGGCCGTCAAGCGTCGAGTGGTTGTGAAGGAAAAGTAGGCAGCATTTTAGAAATCGGCTCGAAATGCGCTAATTTCGAACACATTGAAGTACACGTATATAATTTCTGAAATTTTATAAAAAGTATATTTGGAGTAATATGTTTATTAATAACGTTATTTATTAAATAAAAATTATGAAAAAAGGAAAAAGCAGAATCGGACATAAGATCTTCAATATTTTGATCTTACACCCAACGCCCGAGACCACGCTGAGTTCTTGCAGATCACCTCGACGAACGCGGTACATATAATGCACGGAAAGTCGTAAACTATTGTATATCTCATCAATGTCTACGTTTCGAAATCATTTTTGCTATTATACGTTAATGAGAAAGATATATGATTAATATAATTTAATAAAAAAAAATGAAAGAATTTTAATTCACAAATACGGTTATCAGTTCTCCGTTTTTTTTTTGCCAGACTTCGGTTGCTTGGATTAATATTTAATACTCCAGCAGACGACAAAAATTGAAGATTTTCACATCTGCTGGAGTATTGAATATTAGTCCAAGCAACCGAAGTCTGGTAAAAAAAAACGGAGAACTGGCAACCGTATTTGTGAATTAAAATTCTTTCATTTTCTGTTATTTCGATAGAGCGAGACAGAAAAAAAACAAAAACGGATAGAAGCTCCGATTGTAATCGGTGTGTCTCCGCGCGGACACGCCAAACTGGGCTCGTCTAGCAAAACAATAAGTCTTTCTCTGTCCTCTCTGTGATTGCTTGTTTCTAGCGACCGAAAATATTTTCTCGGCGATCTCGGCCGCTTGGCATGTATCATAAGGGGGAAAGAGACATTCTAGATAATACATAATTTTTATTAAATTATATTAATCCTTTGTCCTACGATTTAAATTTCGATGGCGCGTGCCATAATTAAGCCTGAAACGTGTTGTTTATGTTTAGTCCGATAGACGTATCACGGCTCTCATCAATGATACTTATGTTTGGCCCGATTTCTTTACCATGAGTCTCACATGATGTTGTAAGTGAAAGGATTAATTATATACCTTTCTCATTAATGTATAATAGCAAAAATGATTTCAAATCATTCGGTTTTCTTTCAAAGAGTTATTGACCACGCTTATGTGCCACAAAATGTAATATCTTTTAGTATAGAATACTGATAATATCAATTTAAGGCTAAAGAATAAGAGTCGATACAGAATGAGATGCATAATTTTTAACTGGAATGACTTAACTCCAATAATTCCGCGATGTCTTCTTTATTCAACATGTGAATAAAGAAGACATGTTGAATAAAGAAGACATCACATAAGACTAAGGAAAGTAAAAGATTGATAATTTGATAGAAGGTAGCAGCATATTTCTTAGTGCAACGCTCCTGAGATACATCCGCGCGTGATCCGTTACGGCTCAGCCATCGAGCATTGAGCGGCGGCGGCGGCGGGGGAAAAGAAAGCGACGCTTCAAAAGTCGACCCAAAATTTGATATATACTCCAATAACTATAGGAAGAATACTGAATCATTTCAATAGATAAATAAAAAATTATTTGTATATTGCGTATAAAGGCACATATAAAGGCTTTTTGATTTGTTAATTATAAAATTATATTGATATCATCCTTATAATTATATTAATCATCGCACTTTTGCGATTTTATTGATTATCAGAATTTTCATTCGGATGATAGTTATAATATAAAAAAAACATTTCACAGAAAGTACTGATCGATATCAACAACATTATTACATAAACATGATTTCTTTTCAGATTTTTTCTAAAGGTAAACAGATCTTACATATATTTTTACATGTAAAAATACTGATTTTCTATCTATTCGACGCATACTAAGTCGAATTATTTTTGTTACAATTGTCAATTTAAAATTTTTAGAAATACACATATAATTTAAATAATTAAATAAAAATATATTTAGCCTGTAATATGTGTTTATTAACAATGTCACTTATTAAAAAAAAAATTATAAAAAAAGAAAAAAATTGATCATGGGATCTCTAACATTCAGATCTCGTATACGCCTGAGACCACGCCGAGGTCATGCAAATCACTTCTATGAACGTTGTATATAACGCTCATGGAAAATCATGGAAATATTAATATCTCGTAAATTATCGTGTTTTGAAATTATTTTTGCTATTATATATAAATAAATTGGAAGGATATAGGATTAGCATAATTTATTAAAACTTATATGTTATCTATAATGTTCCTTCTCCTCTTAATTACATGTTGAGCGGCTGAAATTTTCCAGAAAACATTTTCGGTCGCTAGAAACAAACGACCGTAGAGAGATGGGGGGGAGAGGAGAGGAGAGGAGAGGAGAAAGAGAGAGAGAGAAAGAGAGAGAGAGAGAGAGAGAGAGAGAGAGACTCTGAAGGATAGACTCGCTGTTTCGTTCGACGAGCCCAGTTCGGCATGCGGAGTCTCACCGATTACAATCGGAATTTCTATCCTTTTTTTCTCTGTCTCACTCTGTCGTACTTCTGTTTCAATAATTCGTTTTGCAATTCAAGAATATGATTTCTATCGATTCTGGCATCATCGTCGATGCAGCAAGGACGCATGATTCCTTCTCTAAATAACGATCTTGATATATATTTTTATATATACAAAAATATATTATTATGGCATTTCCGGCTGATAATATATTGCTGGTTTATTTACAATGTAGAGTATTCGAAAATTTCATTTATATGTTATGAGATTGCCGCTTGTCGTTTCGACATCCGAGCAGAAAGGAAGCTCAACCGAAACACACATCGCGTTCCGAACCTTGATATATGCATGTGTAAATAATTCAGTAGATAAAGTTTAGACATGTGTTGTATATATGTACACACACTCGCACGCGCGCGCGCGCGCATACATACACACACGCGTGTGTATGTATGCTATTATATATGCATATATGTATATATATATATATATATACACACATACATACATATATATATGTTATGTTATATATATGCATCAATAATTTACTAAATAAAATATATGTAAAAGACAGAACAGTGTAATTAAAATAATTGTCTTCATTTGTATTCATATGTAAATAATATGGTATGTTTCTTGTTTAGGAAAAAATTATTTCAACAAAATTGAAATAACTAATCATATTTATTTTATTATTATATTTTTCCTCTCAAAAGAAAAAACTTTGATCAGGGCAGGTTTATTGATATGGGCCTGAGTAGGTCGATAATTCAGATCATTTCTATGATTCAGCGACGCACTTTTCATGACAGCGCCGCTGTTGAAATATCGCGGAACTAAAATACTGCTTGGTTTCATGTCAATTCTTCACGTCAATTTTACTCGTAATATATAAACGAAATTTTCGGATACTCTTTTCTCTTATACTAAAATCTCTACCTCATTTCTAAAAGCATAAGATTGTTCGTTTAGGTTTTTGGCAATTCGCCAGTTACTTTTTATGAACGTGCAAGATCTGAAACTCTTATATGCAACACATATTGTGATGTGTTGACTACAGAAGCCGATAACAAAACTGTAAGTATTTAATTTTTTTTCATTTTTCGTATTCAAATGTAGCTGTTGAATTGCGTTGTTGTCGATATTTTAATTGTGGAGAAGGATTTTTCAATCTATAAACACAGTTACGAGAAAAGCGTTTTTAATATTTAATGATAAAACAGAACACTCCAGCATCCCCTTAAGACATAGAATAAAAGAATATATACCGAAAATCGATCGAGCGAAAGGAATACCATTCGTTGTCGCTAAGTCCATCAAGTCCACCGTCATTGAAAGAAAAAGCGAGATATTGGGAATGTCCTGGGGAAAAGGCGTCAAAGACGTCAACGTGTTCATCATCAATACCATCGAAATATAAATCATAAAGTATAAACATTGATAAACTCGTGAACAAAGAAAATAAAAAACGTAGAAAGACGTGTCGCGATACGTTCGCAATTCTTGTATGCATGTATGTGTGCAAATATATGTATGTATGTATATATGTATGTTGGTATGTATCTTTCCGCGTAAGAAAAAAAGAACTATAGGTGTGAAAATAAACGTACAGCGTTGCTTTCAGCAATTTGATGGGCCGCAAGTAATCGCGGCTACATTATAAAGAGTGCTACAACGATATAACTTTTCTCGTGACCTATCTGAATTGTTTTATATACAACTGCCGCCTATAGATAAATCCCAGTCAGGACTTGTTGCGGCGAAGGATGATTCTCAGCGTCAGTCTTTGTCCTGCTTTGTCCGCGCGCAAGACGTATTACAACGTGAGTGATTCATCCTCCCCCCCCAACGTGCAAAAATATTCTACCATTAACGCTAAATGGTAGAATACTTTTGCACGTTTTCTGTGATTAAGTGAAATATAAGATAATTTTTTTGTGCAGCTATTGTATAACATGGGTGATAAAGGACTGCAAAGAATTGAGGATACTGCCACATTTTCCTCTTCCTTCTCTTTCTTGATTCGACAGAGTGATATTATAATTAATCTCACTCAATTACACGTCAAATAGAGTTATTCCATCGCCTCATCGAAATTGCTGATGAGATGGATGATCTCATTCGAGTGCGCATAAACAAAATTGCGTTCAACCACCTCACTGACAATCTCGAAGAAGAGGAAGTGGAAAAAGAAGAAGTTGAAGAAGAGAGCGTCTCCACTGGAATCCTGGAGGATCCCTCTCCTTCTCCCCCTTTGAAATGTTCTGCTAAGAAGATATCCGAATTATTCGATCAAATAAATGAACTTAATTTGGATGTCTATCTCTTTAACACCCTGACAATCGGGCAAGAGGAGGAGGAGGAAGTGATGGAGGAGAAGGAGGAGGAGAGGGGGGAGGAGAGGGGGAAGGAGAGAGGAGGAGGAGGAGGAGGTATAAGAATTCAGCAGAGGAGGAGGGAGAGGGAGTGAAGAAGATAAGAATATTTTATTATTATATATATCTTTTTTCTTTCTTTTTTTCTTTAAAATATTTTGTTTGAATTATAGTACTGCGACGCATTTTGGGGTGAGTATTCTAATAGTAGAATTGATAGTATGATAGTATGATAGTAGAATATTGATAGTATAAAATAACTTTTAAAAACTTGCTTTTGTTATATAAAATAAAAAATAATTTTTAAAATTTTTTCTTATCCTTATCTGTGGCTTATCCTTATCTGTGACATTAGAATGTGTGTACAATTTTCCTAAAATATATTAGGAGTATAAATAAGTTTCCGCCGTTTTTTATCAAAAATTGGGCATTTATTGTGAAAGAACGGTACATAATGTTTTATTCGAAGTATTGTCCATCGCTAGCCACTACTTTTTCCCATCTTTCTGGCAGCATACGGATACCGCGTCGGAAGAACGCTTCATCTTTTGAAGCTATCCACGAATCGACCCAATTTTTGGTATCTTCATATGATGTGAAGTGTTGCTCAGACAGGCCATGTGCCATCGATCGAAACAAGTAGTAATCAGAAAGAGCAATGTCTGGTGAATACGGCGGGTGGGATAAAACTTCCCAATTGAGTGTTTCCAAATAGGTTTTGACCGGCGCCGCAACATGTGGACGAGCATTATCATGCAGAAGAATAACTTTGTCGTGTCTGGAGTAGTAGTGGGCGCGTTTTTCCTTGAGTACTCGGCTCAATCTCATCAATTGTGTTCGATAGAGAGCCCCAGTAATGGTTTCATTCGGTTTGAGCAACTCATAATATACGACACCAAGCTGATCCCACCAAATACACAACATGAGCTTTTTTCCATGAATGTTCGGCTTGGCTGTTGATGTTGAAGCATGGCCAGGTGGTCCCCATGATTTTTTCTTCTTTGGGTTATCGTAGTGAATCCATTTTTCATCACCAGTGACTATACGATGCAAAAAACCCTTTCGTTTGTGCCTGGCAAGCAGCCACATGTGAAAAATCGGCGTTCAATGTTTCTCGGCGTCAGTTCATATGGAATCCAATTTCCTTGCTTTTGAATCATTCCTAATGATTTTAAGCGATGTGAAATTGCTGGTTGAGTCACTCCTAATGTAAGTGCAAATGCTTCTTGCGTTTGGCACGAATCTTCATCCAATAATGATTCCAATTCCGCGTCTTCGTACACTTTCGGCCTTCCGCTACGTTCTTTGTCTTCGACGTCAAATTCACCGTTCTTAAACTTTTGAAACCACTCACGGCAACTTCTTTCACTTAAGGCAGCCTCACCATATGCTTCTACAAGCAATCGATGCGCCTCAGCTGCAGATTTCTTCAAATTAAAGAAGTAAACAAAAGCTCCCGCAAATGACGTTTATTCGGCTCAAAACTCGACATTTTCGCATGAAAAAAGATATATGATGCTGATACAAAATCGCTAATATTTCAAGGTTATGTTGTTACCAGATGTCCAATCTTACGATATGACATTTTACAGCAGACAATTTTAACCATAACATACTGGTGGCACCATCTTTTGTCAAACGGCGGAAACTTATTTATACTCCTAATACAATATAACACTACATCAATAATCCTGAATACATAATGTATTTCTATTATAAAATTGAGATTTTTCAATTGCAGACGCAAAATTCTACAAATTGGTTCCACAATTTCACCAGATTTGATAACCAAAATGCCACTGGCAGTAAATTAAAAATAGTCAGCCCATGATGAATGCCTCTGACATCGGATCATAATTAGTCAAAGCACGATTTTACGACTGTAGCATTTTGTTATAGCTCGCCAGCTCACGATTAACGCCTTTGGCAATAAATTAAAAATAATCAGCCCACGATGAACGTCACTAACATTTGTCTATAATTAACCAAAGCACGATTTACGATTATGGTATTTTGTTATAATTCGCCAGCCCACGATTAACACCTCTGGCAATAAAATAAAAATAGTCAGTTCTTGCACCTAATGCCCGAGACCACGTTGAGTTCTTGCGGATCATCTCGACGAATGCGATACATATAGGACACGGAAAGTCGTAAACTATATCTCATCAATTATTACGTTTTGAAATCATTTTTGCTATTATACATTAATGAGAAAGATATTTGATAAATATAATTTAATAAAAGGGAAATGAAAGAATTTTAAATCACAAACACGGTGCCAGTTCTCCGTTCTTTTTTTGTCAGAATTTCTTATAATATTAGTCCAAGAAACCGAAGTCTATCAAAATAAAAAAATGGAGAACTGGCAACCGTGTTTGTGATATAAAATTCTTTCATTTTCCGTTGTTTTGATAGAGCGAGACAGAGAAAAAACAAAAACGGATAGAAGCTCCGATTGTAATAGGTGAGTTTCCGCGCGGACACGCCGAGCTGGATTCGTCTAGCAAAACAGCGAGTATGTCTCTCAGAGTCTGTCCTTCTCTCTGTGATCGCTTGATTCTAGTGATCGAAAATACTATCTCGGTGATCTCGGTCGCTTGACGTATATCATAAGGGGAAAAGAAACATTCTAAATAATACATAACTTTTATTAAATTATATTAACTCTTTACGATTTAAGTTACGATAGCGCGTGCCATAATCAACAGCCTGGAGCATGTTGTTTACGTTTGACCGGATAGATATATCACGGCTCTCACCTATAATACTCATATTTGGCCCGATTTCTTTACGACGAGATATTTTCTCATATGATATTGTAAGCGAAAGAGTTAATCATATACATTTCTCATTAACGTACAATAACAAAAATGATTTCAAAACGTGATAGTTGAGAAATATACTTTATTATTTTTATGATATATTTCTTTCAAAGAGCTACTGATCACGTTTTTGTGCTACAGAATGTAATATAAAATTTTACTTTACCGCGTCTGGTCATCTATTTGTATTTTTTTTTTTTAATGGAATATACCCGAAGAATGCATTTAAATGACGTATCAATAATAAAATTTTAAATAGAGAGTTTTTACAATAATCCAGATACGGTGAACGCCTTTTCTTAATTAGTCATTAAGAGGAAGATAATGTGACAATGATATCGATTATGTATCTTTTTTCCTAGAGTGAAAAGTTAAAATGTTTTGTATGTATGTGTGTATATGTATATGCATACACATACGTTTTGCATGATATATACGTATAGAAAACAACGGCGTTATACGAGTCAAACAGCTGTAACCAGTGATGCGAATTCCGGACCGATTAGAGCAGGCGATCAATGCCACCGATCGGCAGCCTGACGCAACCGATAGCAACACAAGCATCAATCCGTGTCCGTGTGACTTGTTTAGTTAGAAGTGTGCCGACTATATCGCTCTGTCTTTTTTGTACTACGTTCTTATTGCCTTGTCGGCGCGCTGAAAACGAGAGAGAACCTTGTTTCACTCAAGCGAACGTCGAGCAACCGAAATATTTTTTGTATTATATATATAATTTTTTGTCATTATTCAGATGTCTCTGTTTTATACATAACAACAAAACAGCTTTGTGGCGTAAACGAGATTTCCTGATATAAATATGATAATTTTGTTACATGTCTTTGTTATATATTTAGCACATAACATAATTATGTAAATTAAATGTAATTAAGTTACATCCATATACCATTCTATGAATGAGACATAACAAATATAAAATATATTTACATAACTAAACCATGATGGAAAGAGATGTAAATAATACATGTTTTGGTTACATCTGCAGAAATATATATTATAGTCTGTAACAGTTATATCACTAAAATTATGAGATTGTATTAGGTGTTGGAATTAATTCGTAGCGTTTTTTAATGAAAGAATGTTATTTATTTCACATGAGCATTAAAAAATACATTAATGAAAGTACTTCCCATCACTTGTAAAACGCTACGAATTAATTCCAACACCTAATACTTTCCTAAAAAATTACATCACTATGATGTAATTTCATTAACTATACGTCACTTTTTCAAAGTTTGAGCATATTATATTTATTTTTGCACTTTGAGAAAAGTGACTTTGTTATATAAACATATTTAAGAGATAACAAATGTGATAAATTGATTAGAAAACGATCGAATTAAAAAGTACTACTGCAAATTATTTCTCATTATTCGTCAATACAACAAATAATCAAAATAATCAGTATCATTAACAAATAAAGTCTATCCAAAAGATAAAGTTCTACCCAGCAAACGAGAATGGATTGAAATTAATTGAAATGATTCAGATTTTCAGAAATATTGATTCACGAATGTTAAAAATGCTTTTCAATCCTGAATGCATTTTTATTCATTTATAGGAATTGCATGGTGCATATCTCTATGCCTTTCAATCTAAAAATAATATTAGCTTTTTCTATGCATTGTGAATATAAAATTTTGAATAGGAAATGCAGTTTTTCAATCCAATTGCATCCAATTGAATCTAATTAAATCCAATTAAATCCAATTAAATTCAAAAATAAATATTCGTTGTTTAAAATACACATTTAGATAGAAAAAAATTTCAATCCATTTTAATCCATTCTTGTTTACTGGATTGTTTGAGATCGGTAATTCGAAAGAAAAGCAAGAATTCTTTCAGTCGACCGACATTAATTGTCATTGAACGCATGCATAAATTGAGCTCGTGATTTCATCTCGAGCATGATCTTAATTCTCGTTAAAATCATCGATTCATCGTTCTTTGTTCTTTTTAAAAAACAATTCGTTACACGCAAACAAGTTGTCGTTACCGGCAACGGACAATTGAAGGTTCTAGAACGATTCAATTCGCGCACGCGAGCGCCGCGCTCCGACGAATACGTCACGCGCTGTCACCAATTCCACGCACGGATTTTCTGTCGCGCATGACTGTTACGTTGAACGTCGTTAGAAAAGAATCCAAAGCGCCAATCAATTTTGTACACCTAATGCCACGTAATAATTACGATTGTGGCAAAATTTTATTGGATTTTTCCCAAAAAAGAAAGCTCAGGCCGAAAGCAATAAATGCTTCGATCTCGCCGTCCTCCTTCTTACTTCGAAAAAGTTTTTAGAGTTCTTAGAGTCATAATCTCGCTTCGTAAAATCGCCGTGCTAGCCACTTAGTGAAATCGCTATAAAACGAATCTTTCGAGAAGTGCCGAGAAAATCGCCGAGATTTTTCATCACCGTGATTTCAAATTGTATTGGAAAGGTTGACCAAATTTAATATCCTGTTAATCTAATATTTAATTAATTATATTTGTTGAATTTGTAATTGTGCATATTAAAGAAAATTCTTTTTGTTAAATTACAAAGAAACTGAGTTCTCTTTACTGTCGTGTATCATACCAGCCGTGCGCCGGTCTCTCACTCGAATCTTTTCGCGCGGTGCGCTCTCGCACATGGATATATAATTTGCTTCTATTATGCTATCAGTTAATTATTTTTATGCAATTAAATAATAATATATACGATTGTTGTGTAGATTTTTCCTTTATAGATATTAAAAATATAAAGAATAAGTATTTAACATGGATAGATCATTTCCTAATTAAATGAATAAATATCAGCGTATTATTTCGTTCCCATGTAATCTCTTCAAATATTAATAATATTAAATTGTCAGCAGAGATATGAAATTAATATAAGGAATAGTTAGGTAATAGGAGGTATAAATAACATTGGCAATGACTCGATCACAAGCGTGCGATTAACTTAGCGTAAGTGTATTATGCTACTGTTCTAGAGATCTTAGGTTCAAATCTTGGCGGCAATGCGATGCGTTTTTCAATAATTAATTGTATAATAGTTAAGAAGACAAGAATATAGATATGCAAAACAATAAATAATAAATTGAACTGAGTAAATAATAAATATAAATAATAAATTGAAACTAAAAGTAAATAATAACAAAAAAATTATTTTTTTCATTAAGATATAACCGTAATTTTTTTATTATAAAAAAAATAGTTTTTATTTAAGAAAATTTCTTGTTACATATAAAAAATATATTTCTTTCATTTAAAAAAAGAGTTGCAAAATTACATAAATTATTTTTTTAATTCTAATAGCAAGAAATAATCAAAAAACTTCTTCAAATCAAAGAAATTGAGTCGATGCCAATAAGTAACAAATAAATAATAATTTCATCCATTTGTGATGTCACAGTGACAAATTTTGCATTGCGTAAATGTTATATGCATTTCATCTCAATACATAATTGTTTTATGTCAATCTTATACCTATCACCGTTTTTAAATCGTATTACTGTTACTATTTAATTACTACAGGTAAAATGGGACGACAAATTTAAGAACATTCTCCGCAAATTCACGTAATTTTCGACATCACTGTTATGATCCAAAAAATTAAGATTATATATGAGTTACGAGTTTGAGATGTACAATATATGTGTTTACTGGGAAGCGACGAATTAGTCACGCGGAGATCCGAGCGCAACAACTTTCAAAAGACGTGCAACAAATGCTAAAAGCAGCTCGGGCTCAAACAAATGAGGAATTTGCAAACGCAGAAAGAACTCTTTATGATTCTGGAATAGCTCATTAGAGGTAAATTAAAAAAAATTGTTTTATTTTAACATAGTTTATTTAAAACTTTAAACGCCTTTTTTCTCGAAACCATTTTTTCAACTTTGCATCAAGCAGATTTCTACGTCTATTTGTCCGATTGTTTTGAATTTTTACAGAATTATTCTTAATAATATTGTCGATCGTATAGCATAGGATTTTTTTGATATTTTAATTTTTCAGGGTTTTATAAAAGTTTAAAGTCAATCATTTTATAGTGAAAACTTATACCCTATTTTCAAAATGTCGCCATTTTGTTAATTTTCAAAAATTTTTTAAAATCCTACGCTACATGTTAAACAATATATTTTTATGCATATTTTTTTAAATTGGACCGATTTTTTATGTTTCAGGCGCCGCTAGTGTTGGGGGCCATGAGACCATGACAATAAAAACATTATGTATTATGATTGTTTAAAATTAAATAATTTACATTTTTTTAAATAAATGACATGAAATAACGTTAATTTAAAGTTGCTTAATAACACCTAAAAAAGTTATTCAATTTTATCAATAATTGCTTGAAAAAATCACTTCAAAGTTCATCTCTCAGGATGATATACCCCGTTAATACAAGAATGGTTTATTTCAAATGTATGTTTTGAAGACAAAGTAAATTTTCCGTCGTACATGTTATATAATTATATTGAATATTATCCTTGAAATATTAGTTTACATTAGTCCTTGAACTATATACATCGTATATGAAAATCTGTATATATATTATTGGTCACAAAGTATGTGTTTAATATGAGGATAACCTCAATTTTAAACGCATGCTTTGAGGTAAAAATATCTGTCGTAAAGATAAAAAGCATGATTTGAAGACTGTTCCTAAAGCATCTGTTTAATATTTTATGTGTGCTCAAATCATGCGTTGTGCAATATAAATATATAGTTTTGAAATTACAGCTTTAGAGGATATTTAACTTCTTGTGTTTTGGGATTATAACACACGTTTTTAAGATTTTAAATTGAATGGTTTCTCAAACTATGAGAAACATATACAGTGTCCGCCAAAAGTTCTGAGCCACCTGAATTATTTCTAAATGGTTTGAAATATAGGATTAAAATTTACAGGGATGTAATAGGATCATAAAATTTGTCATTTAACCTTGAAAACATCCATCTTAACATCTCAGAGGGAGAGAGAGGACGGAAAATCTTAAATGGTATGTGAGGTCGAGTGAAGGTTCGTTTGAAAGGGCTTTCCGAGATGAAAACAACGCGGGCTGACTGAGTCAGTCCGAAGTTTCTACGATTTTTTTTCGCAGTTATGTGCGCGCGCTCACGCAATTTTTGGAATGCGGTTCGCATAAGTACAATGGTTGCGTGACGCATCATATTTTTTGACCGGATCGTGGTGCGGGCGCGGCAAATATCAGATACATTCGGAGGGCCCGGCAATAGCGTTTAAATTCCCATTACATACGATACATGTTTTAAATATGTTTTAAACATACTTTTAAAAAATTTGTTTAAAATATTATTAAAACATGTTATTCATATAGACCATCCTTAACTAATTTCAAGATTATCTTAGGGAAAATTTTTAAAATCTTAAGCACTAAAGATGTTAATTCGAGATACTCTTTAATTGCGGATTTCCAGTATTTTGACTGACCCCTTTGATGATCAAAATGTGCTTTTGATCAATTATTTTAATAATACCTTATACAATTCGTATTTTAATATACACTGCCAGTACTGAAAATCTGTATTATACGCAACATGCACTACAGATTTTCAATATTTTCAGATGTTAACGGAATACCATCATAAATCATAATCAATATGCATTTCCATTACCGAGATTACTGAGATACACCTAGCGTCACCGTAGACATTAGGCATTTTTAGATCTGTTATGTACACATTTTCTAATTTTTTACGGAATCTTTCTCCCAATAACAGTACAGGGTTTGCAATACAGGGTATTGCAAATATGTACTAAGCAAACTTTGCAAGCGTAAACACGGGGGGGGGGGGAGAGAGTTTAGTAAGTATTGACTCCGCGGTAGCGACGGCGCCTTTATATCAACAAATCTAAGAGCATACTAATTATGATGAAGTTGATTAATAACGTTACGAAAAGAAATTAAAACGATAATTAAAGGTGAAAAATTGAGCCGCGTAATTCATCATACTGTCTAATATTTGCAATGTATGTATTATGCATTACATAGTGATAGTATTGCATCACATCGTATAGAACACGTATTGTATATAATATAAATATACATTATACATATACATTAAATACAAATCAAAATAAGTATAGATATTATTCGCATAGAATCTATGTTAAACATTTCTTTAAAAAGAAAAATCGTAATTTAAACATTTGTTTTTTTAAAACAGTACAATGTTTAAAACATGTTTTAAATGTTTAAATACAAATGTTTTAAACATTTAAACCCGGTTATGGCACACAAAAATTTAAAGCAGTAAAATATAAGCAATAAAGAAATTCACATGTTGGATTGGCTACTCCTTACATTATGGTCTTATGGATTCTACTATAATGCATCTATAATAGTATTACATATAATAAACTTTTTCCATTCCTTTTTCATTATATAAAAATATAATTAACATCTTATGTGCGTGCGTGCGTGCGTGCGTGCGTGCGTGCGTGTGGAGAGAGGAGAAAGGGTTAGCGAGTATGGGCGGCGAGGAAAGTGTTGCAGGAGCACATCGGGATGAGGTACTTATAAAGGACGATGTAAGGTGTAGGATTTCCGAGGATATACACGGTGACTAGTCTGTCCCTTTCGTAGGAGGGGGACGTAAAAAACCGGAACATCCGATCCCAATCGATCGGCTCGGGATTCAATTAAAATGGGAGGGGCGGGAGTTGATCCAAAAGAGGAAGAGGGAATCCTTCTTCGTGAGGAGGGGGAGGGAATCGTTCCTTGAGAGAAGGAGGGGAATAACCAAAGATTTCTCGGATGGCGGGGTCGATAGGAGAAGAAGTGAAATCTAAGGGTTATGTCTGTAATGTTAGTGAGTAAGAGATCTCGCTAAATTGCTCGTCGATCGGTTGAGGCGGCGCGATTGTGAGTGGCCCAAGAGGACGGTTCCGCTTATTTTTCCGGACATAGCGAGTTCTTCCGCGTTTTCGAATGGTACGCACTTCAAACCGAAGGGTTAAAATGACGTACATGTATGTTCTTGGAAACGAACGCAAGTGTATCATATATAGGTACATATACTACTGTGGGCAAAAAGTATCGATAATTTCAAATTTAAATTTCCCGGGGTTTCCGATAGGGACAACCGAATTTATTTTGAAGTTGGCAATTCTGTCAGTGACAGCTGCGCCAAGGTACACGTCAAAATAGTCATTAGTGTTTGAGATAAGCGTCTGTTTGTAAGCACGTAAAAAGTGATTTGTCGTTTTTTGAAATGTCTGAAATTATGGAACAACGAAGTGCGATAAAATTTTGTGTCCGGAATGGAATTTCTGCAGCCGAAACGTTGAGAATGTGTCAGAAGGCGTATGGTGATGGCGCTTTGTCACAAGCAAGAGTTTTTGCATGGCACAGAATGTTTAAAGAGGGCCGAGAGAGCGTTCAAGACGAGCCACGTGCCGGACGGCCATCCACATCAACTGATGTGATTCACGTCCAAAAAATCCGAGATTTGGTGCTCGAAAATCGTCAACAGCCAATACTATTTGGGTGTTATGCGTCGTTTGCGTGATGCCGTGCGCCGAAAAAGACCAGAATTGTGGGCCGACAACTCTTGGCTCCTTCACCACGATAATGCGCCGTCGCACACATCACTCGTAGTTCGTGACCATTTCGCCAAAAACTCAACTCATATCATTCCACAACCACCGTATTCGCCTGACTTAGCACCATCTGACTTCTGGCTGTTCTCAAAACTCAAAAGGCCACTCCGTGGACACCGTTTCGAGACGATTGAAGAGATAAAAGAAAAAACGACGAGTGAGCTGCGGGCCATACCTACAGACGACTATGCGGCATGTTTCGAAAATTGGAAAAAGCGTTGGCACAGTTGCATTGCAACCGGGGGGGACTACTTTGAGGGGGATGATACGAATGTGGATGAATAAATAAAGAATTTTTGAAAAACAAACAAATTATCGATACTTTTTGCCCACAGTAGTATGTATAGGTACATATACACATATGTGTTCCCATGCGGGGAAACGAGGGGATCGACTGGAAAGAGTAGCGACTTACTATTAGTTGCCCAAGATATTGGGTAGGTTCCTGTGGGTGACTCGTCGAAGGAAATCCGTCGTCTGCGGAGAGCGTCAGAAGGGCAGTCACAGACGTACGCTTAATGATTCGGTGTCGATTTGCCCAGAATTTCGCACTCGTATGGAAGCGAACCGCGAACTGGCATGATTAGCGCGAGTTTTAATAATTCCCGCACTCCCCGCGATAATAGGTCAACTCGTAGACTGAATAAAGGTACGAACTTTGCTATTATTATGACGGCATAAATATTATTTATCAAATATTTCGCTTCTTGTGTTAAACTATTGATATCTTATGTGCCAACATTTTGCCATCATGTGTCATAAGTACAATCACATAACGTGCTATCAATTTACTGTCAATATGATATAATGTTATTCCTCAATGTTTACTCATTTCATTAACTGAGGATGCGTATTTGCTCTCCTGTTGTTAACTCAGTTCCATGTTACATTCTAAAGTAAATTTATGGCAAATTTTTAATAAGACATGTAATGCATTAATTTATACGATGTGCTAAAACTTGCTTGGTTATTTAGGGAGAATAAGAATTTTAACCTATCAGAAACTGTGTATTTCACAGAATATAATTTCTGATAGATTCAAATTCTTATTTTAGTTGTTCTCTGTTCTCTGTTCCCTGTTCCTTTGATTATGCGGAGATCTTTAGAAATATCAAAATACAAGTCTGTCGAAATCAATTACGTAATCGATGACGTAACTTACGCATGCGCACAACGCTCAGTCGGTGAGATTTATCCCACCACTGTTTGTATATAAGAAGTTAGTAAATGAATAGCGTACTACTGCGATTCTTGAAATAGGAATCACAAAACCATTGATCAGAAGAAGAAGCTAAGAAGGAGTTAGTAGTCTCGTAACACATGGTTACGATCGGCAATGTCTAAGTCCTCCCATGTATTATTTTGTTCATTTAATGTTAAACAAGGACAAGATGATACACAGAGGCACGCGAATAATGTTTTCGCAACCTATACAGCGTGTCTGGTAATAGTTCCGACAGAGTTCGTCGACATATAGGACTAAACTGAGATGGATAGTTCTTTACCATTTTGCAATTTACGCAATAGTTAACAGAATATTAATTATTAAAAATTATCGAAAATTGATCTTCAATAATTTTTTAATCAAATACTACCAACTTTACAGAAAAATTGCAAGAGATGAAAATTCTTTATTTTCTTCTCAGCTTTTCTCATTTTTCTCCAGAGAACTTTACGAAGTTTTTCTGAATTTTTTATCAACTTTTTAGTACTGAATTTTCTCATTTTTAATAATATGAAACAATACGGTATTAAAAAATTTCGTCTGAAAAAATTCTAAAAAAATTTTTTAGAGTTCTAGAGAAACTAAACAATTTTTGTCTCTTGCAGTTTTTCTGTACAGTTGATAGTAAAAAATTTGAGTAAAAAATTATTAAAGACCAACATTACTTTAAAATACGTCACTACGGTCTGAATGTTGAGATGTTGAACTATTATGTTAGGTACAGCTTTGCTTCCGCCGTTTTTTTCCGAAATTCGAGGCTTTATTAAAAAATTGGTTACATTTATGATTCAAAGTATTGTCCATCGCTGGCCACTACTTTCTCCCATCTTTCGGGCAGCGTATGTCGCGTCCCGCGTCGACAACTGGAGAATACGGCGGGTGGGGTAGGACTTCCCATTTCAACGTTTTCAAATATGTCTTGACTACTTTCGCAACATGGGGTCGAGCATTGTCATGCTGTAAAATCACTTTATCCTGTCTCTCATTGTATTGCGGCCGTTTGTCTTTCAATGCTCAGCTCAAACGCATCAATTGCGTTCGATACTGAACTTGCCTATGATTGTTTCAGTCGGTTTTAACAGCTCATAATACATTACGCCGAGCTGATCCCACCAAATACAGAGCATGACCTTGGAACCGTGAATATTCGGTTTGGCCGTCGACGTGGAAGCATGGCCGGGAATTCCCCATGATTTTCTGCGCTTGGGGTTATCGTAATGAACCCATTTTTCGTCCCCAGTCACAATGCGATGCAGAAATCCCTTCCGTCTTTGCCTTTCAAGCAGCTGTTCACAAGCAAACAAACGCTGTTCAACAGTGTTCAACACTCTCGGCTTCAACTCGTACGGCATCCAACTTCCTTGTTCTGAATCATTCCTATGACCTTGAGGCGTTTTGAAATGGTTTGTTGAGTCACTCTCAATGATCGTGCCAATTCTTCTTGATTTTGACACGAGTCTTGATCAAGTAATGCCTCCAATTCTGCATCTTCGAAAACCTTCTCTCTTTTACCGCTATGCCGGTCTTCGACATCAAAATCATCGTTCTTGAAGCGTTGAAATCACTCACGACACGTTCTTTCACTAATTGCGGCCTCACCATAAGTATTTGAGAGCATTCGATGAGCCTCAGCCGCAGATTTCTTCATATTGAAGCAGAAAATTAAAACCTCCCGCAAATGACAAGAATTTTGCTCGTAAACTGACATTTTCAATCAAGAATAACTTTATGAGACACAAATCGACTAATGTTTCTATGGGGTTATGTTGACAGATGCCCAAGTTTATTGTATGACGTCTATGATCCATTTATTTCGACCACCACTTACCGCTAAAGCCATCTATAGGAAAACGGCGGAAGCAAAGTTGTACGCCTAATATATATTCATATAAATGAATTAATTTTAGAAATGGTAATTGCGTGCCTATATGGTTGTCGGATTTTCAATGCAATCAATCTGAAATATTAATAATCTCTCCAAATTTCTCAAGTTAATCTTCAAAAACTGTAATCTTACGGCTGTAATCTTACGGCTCCGTCTACTTCTTTGGATATAAGAGGTTGATCCTCGTGTATTTTTAGAAGTACGAACGCGCACTACAATCGAAGGGTTAAATATATTTTTGTTAAGCGCGTATATATTTATATGTACACATATGTGTGTGTATGTGTGTATGTGTGAGTGTGTGTGTGTGTGTTTTTATATAGGGAGATATATGGATGGTCAGATGGAATGGCAGGCCGACTTACTGTTTAGCTGCTTGGTCGATGAGATCTTGAATAGATATTGATTGACGATGACCGAGGTCTATTGTCCGCGGAGAAGGACAATCGCAGTGACGTATGCCTGATGATCGCAATGAAGATTTGCCCACAATTTAATTTTTTAATTTTTCTCTTCGCACTCATATAAAACCTCGAATTGGCATGATTATCGCGGGTTCTAGTAAGATTTCCGCACTTCCCGCGATAATAGTTTAATTGGTGAACTGCACTGAACCAGGTGATTTTGAGTTTGTACTGACGCTCTGCGCTTCCGCGGGATCTCTATTTACCCAGAAAAAAAGGGTGTTATACTCTTTGTTTAGGACTGCGAAAGTTTGTCTAGGATTGCAAAAATTAGTTGCAATGTTACGCGAGATTTACGATTTTTATAGCGTCTTATCATTGTTAATCTAAAGTGCATCGTTAGAAGAGTTTCAAGAAGAAAAGAAGTGATATACGTTTTTCTTTAAAGAGGCAAGATTGTTCCAACGGATGACGAATTCTGTTATCCTCGCGGAAAATATGGTTAGGTAAACAGATGGTTACCGTGCACAAATTACAGTTTTGCATGCAGGGTAACCATTGTCAATCGCGAGTCTAATCTTAGATAACGGTACCGTGGGAAGTTATCCCATGCGTTTTATGATTCTTTAAGCGCGATGTGGCGCCTGTTTTCCTAAAATGAAATTGTTGGTCAGTCTGGGACGATAAAGCTTAGATTTTTATTATTGCGTGACTTCGATGCATTTATAATATTTTTTGCAATCTTGTCTCTTTTCGGGCATTAAGGTTGTTATTCCTTCCGGGTTGAGTGGCGTTTACGAGTTTTCGCGGAGGCTGTCCAATCCCTTTTTTCAGTTCTGTCAGACCGTTATCAGAAGGCTCCACTCGCAGACGCCAACCATAGTCGAGACATCGGCGGAGCCGAAGAAAAGAATCGGGGCGTCTGTAGGACGTAACAATATATATGAAGTAATTTCAGAAATGATAGTTGCGTGCCGATATGGTTGTCGGACTTTCAACGCAATCAATCTGAAATATTAATAATCCCCCCAAATTTCTCAAATTAATCTTAAAAAACTATAATAAACTTATAAAAAATAATATTTCCAATCTTATTGTTTATACACACTCGCTTACAATACATAACTCTCTATACATATCAGTTATTGCGAAGAATATTGCTAAAGTCTCGGTAGTCTAAAGGCTTAGGATGCTCGCACAGAATGTAAGAGATCCGGGTTCGATTCCCGACCGAGGCAATATTTTTCGCAATAAGTTTATTACAGTTTTTGAAGATTAACTTGAGAAATTTGGAGAGATTATTAATATTTCAGATTGATTGCATTGAAAATCCGACAACCATATAGGCACGCAATTACCATTTCTAAAATTAATTCATTTATATGAATATATATTAGGCGTACAACTTTGCTTCCGCCGTTTTCCTATAGATGGCTTTAGCGGTAAGTGGTGGTCGAAATAAATGGATCATAGACGTCATACAATAAACTTGGGCATCTGTCAACATAACCCCATAGAAACATTAGTCGATTTGTGTCTCATAAAGTTATTCTTGATTGAAAATGTCAGTTTACGAGCAAAATTCTTGTCATTTGCGGGAGGTTTTAATTTTCTGCTTCAATATGAAGAAATCTGCGGCTGAGGCTCATCGAATGCTCTCAAATACTTATGGTGAGGCCGCAATTAGTGAAAGAACGTGTCGTGAGTGATTTCAACGCTTCAAGAACGATGATTTTGATGTCGAAGACCGGCATAGCGGTAAAAGAGAGAAGGTTTTCGAAGATGCAGAATTGGAGGCATTACTTGATCAAGACTCGTGTCAAAATCAAGAAGAATTGGCACGATCATTGAGAGTGACTCAACAAACCATTTCAAAACGCCTCAAGGTCATAGGAATGATTCAGAACAAGGAAGTTGGATGCCGTACGAGTTGAAGCCGAGAGTGTTGAACACTGTTGAACAGCGTTTGTTTGCTTGTGAACAGCTGCTTGAAAGGCAAAGACGGAAGGGATTTCTGCATCGCATTGTGACTGGGGACGAAAAATGGGTTCATTACGATAACCCCAAGCGCAGAAAATCATGGGGAATTCCCGGCCATGCTTCCACGTCGACGGCCAAACCGAATATTCACGGTTCCAAGGTCATGCTCTGTATTTGGTGGGATCAGCTCGGCGTAATGTATTATGAGCTGTTAAAACCGACTGAAACAATCATAGGCAAGTTCAGTATCGAACGCAATTGATGCGTTTGAGCTGAGCATTGAAAGACAAACGGCCGCAATACAATGAGAGACAGGATAAAGTGATTTTACAGCATGACAATGCTCGACCCCATGTTGCGAAAGTAGTCAAGACATATTTGAAAACGTTGAAATGGGAAGTCCTACCCCACCCGCCGTATTCTCCAGTTGTCGACGCGGGACGCGACATACGCTGCCCGAAAGATGGAAGAAAGTAGTGGCCAGCGATAGACAATACTTTGAATCATAAATGTATAACCAATTTTTTACAATAAAGCCTCGAATTTTGGGAAAAAACGGCGGAAGCAAAGTTGTACATCTAATACATTCCCGGATATCCCACCTCTTACACCATTCTCTATAAGCACCTCGTCCCGATGTGCTCCTGCACCACTTTCCTTACTTCCAATTCTCTATTTTTCTTCTTCTATTCACACACACACACACACACACACGCATGCACGCACGCACGCACGCACGCACACGCACTCCACAACTATTAGTTAACTCAACCATTTTATCATAAACAAATCAATTGTAACTAAATTAATAATATGTTTGTATATATATATATATATATATATATGCTCTATATAAATCTAATAATAATATTATTTTTCTTAAATAAATGTAAGTTTACATTGTAAATGAAGATTGCTTCCATTAATTTTTTTAAATCACCACTCGTATTCCTTTCCCTTTGAACTCCTGAGATCGTACGAAGTCTAGTCCCGAGTCAAAAAAATTAAATTCCTTGACCCAAAAAGTAGGACCGACGTTCGCCTCTCAGAACAGGTGTCATAGCCCCTTCGGGACGTTGATCCATATTCTGGGACCGAAAAGGTGCATGCGACTCACAGGTGTTCCTGCGCGTTTACCTATGAGATTGAATCTAACCGTCCTTCCATACTCTCTCCATTCTCCTTCATTGTCTCCTTGACCAAATTTCCAAGGGATTGGACGTAATAATATAAATATATATAATAGTTCAACATCTCGACATTCAGATCATAGTGACACTTCATAAAGTAATGTTATTTAACACGTCTTTTTTCCAATCTTATTGTTTATACACGCTCGCCTACAATGCATAACTCTCTATACATATCGGTTATTGCGAAGAATATTGCTAAGATCTTGGTAGTCTAAAGGCTTAGGACGCTCGCATGGAATGCAAGAGATCCGGGTTCGATTCCCGGCTAAGGCAATACACATATTTTTCGCAATAAGTTTATTACAGTTTTTTAAGATTAATTTGGGAAATTTGGGGGAATTATTAATATTTCAGATTGATTGCATTGAAAGTCCGACAACCATATCAGCACGCAATTATCATTTCTGAAATTAATTTATTTATATGAATATATATAAAGTTACATCTCAACATTCAGACCATAGTGGCGCTTCCTATTTTAAAGTAATGTTATTTAACATAAACGGTCTTATTTTCAATCTTATTGTTATTAAAGATCAATTTTCGACCATTTTTAACATTTAATATCTTATTAATTATTGCGAAAATTGCAAAATGGTAGATGACTTTCCGTCTCAGTTTAATCCGCTCTATATGTCCACAAACTTTGTCAGAACAATTATCAGACACCCTGTATATATATATATATATATAGAAGTCTATGATTGTAAGGGTATATTTATACAACTTGCATAGCCACATAAACGTATGCATAAGGAAAATTATCCAATCATATTTTTCTTACAAAGTCATACGTAAAATGTGATTGAATAATTTTTTTTATGCATATATTTATGTAAGTTTGTGTGGATATATACCCTAAGAGTCATTAAAATGGTCGATGTTCATATAATTCTTATATTTAAAGAGCGTTAGAGACAGTAGGAGTACTGTTAAACAATAATATAATTTTATATAGTATTTAATATATTTTTTAATTACGATATATAAAATATAACATTTTTTTTAATGTTACATTACATTTTTTTAATGTTACATTAAGCTCCGCATGCATGGAGTTGAAGGAGTGAACCCAAACCGAATTATTATATCGATTTAGTCGTGTCCGGGAACTGTGGAGGGATCGACGCAAATCGGGAGGCATTTCGCTTCGTCCTGAGGCTCCTAACGAGCCAGGGGTCGAATGGAGGACGAAGTGGAAACCTCAACGGACACACGACTAATCAGACGTACTTTTAATTTAAAGAGCCCAAACTGGATTAGTGTGCCGGAAAGGCGCACTTTAACGATAGATGTGCTAGTACATCCATATGCCTTTCGTATGGCTTTCGGTCATGGAATTTCCAAGTGACCGGGAAGAGGGCGAAGTGCAACCGCAGGAAAGCTTACAATAAATAGGAGAGGTTTTTCAAATTAACAAACGAAAGTAAAATTTAATAGTATTATAATAAAAGAAATATTTAGCAATACATCTTTGTTAAGCATAAAAAAAAATCCTTCTTTGGTTCTTTATTTGTTTTATGTTTGTGACGCTGGTGTCACCTTGTATGGATGGCTCGCTCGCCAAGGCGATGTGTAATAACAATGACTCTCTTTATTGTAATAATTCAAAATTTATTGTCGAATTAAGTCGAATTAAGATTTATTCGAAGCGGGCGGTAAACGATGCTCGTAATGGGATAATTGATATGTTCGGTTAGATGCGTGCACAGGTAATTCGCACTTGATACGACGTCGAATAATTTCTCACAACCGTTCGAAAGAAAGTGTATTGCAACCAATAACGAGATCGGCATATCTCGCCGGAGATTCAAGTAATTCTCGAACCTGAATGCCTTTGCGGTACGCGTATACCGAGAACGTTATATAACAAAATACATTAGCAGCATTAATACGCGATGGAATTTCGATGTGGTTCGCACTTAATATTCAGGATAAGAAGCGTTAAGAATGAATAGCGATAGATGATCCGTATTGATCGGGATCGGGAAGTGAACTGAATTTTTGGGATGTGTGACGATTGTCAACTTTTCGAGTGTCGCGCAAGGGGAGTTGCGTGCTATCTAAGATAGATGATAGCGTGATTAGAACAAGAGATAAACATATTTTGAACGAAAAGTCGGTCGCAGGCATGATTGAACAGGGACGGCTCGGTGTCTATGAGCTATTTACTTACCATCCCCGAGAACATACATTTAAATTAATGATGATTCCGGAATATACCATCCGCTTCGAATGTAGGCATTCGAAATAATTCGCATCAAAGCACGCAAGATAATGGTATAACAACAAAAATTGATACAGAATACAAAAATCATAATGCAATACAATCGAAGTTTACGGTTCACGATATCAAGTATGTTCAACGGAAAATCCGCCCGCTATGATGGAATCTTTATTCTTTGGTATTGATAGACGGATAGAAAACAAAGTTTTACAATTGGTCACCTGAACTCGGAACGGCTTGTTTTTACGACGCGAGTTAAATCGTCATCATCGGAATGACACACCGTGATCCGACCAAGTTTCCATTGGCTTGGTGGAGCCAGAGAGTTTCACACGAGGACGATTTGGTTGACTTTGGTCAGTCGCTGGACAACGCGCCTTTTGGGCGTTATTGAAGGGTGTGCAAGTAATCACCAAGTAATTACCAGACCAAGACCTCCAAAAACTTTGGTTATTTGTTAAACCATTTGCCAATGCGAAAGTCTATTTTCATTTAAATCAAGCACGCTTGGTTCGGCAGAAGCCGAACATAAGAAAGATTCCGACCAAAAAATGATCGAGGAGGTCAGAGCCTGATAATTGTCAAGATTATCGGAAACGGGAGCGATCGGGCGTGAATTAAGGCCTCGATCCGACAGAGAAGCGTGGACATCTCTTCAAAGGTGTGGAGATCGATGTATTGTTTTAAATGATGCTTAACATTTTTAACGCCAGCCTTTTAACACAGACCGCCGAAGTGTGGGGGGGGGGTAGGAAGTGCCACGCAGTTCCGTCTGCAACGAGTCGGTTTCGGAAGTTAGGATCGCGAATTGCATGTGACAATTCGCGATCGGCACCGTGAAACGTGGTTCCGTTATCGGACATGGACATCCTTGGCGAAAAAACAAATCGTTGATACGCTGGAATAAAGGTAGGAGAGGTATAATCGCTGACGAGCTCTAAGTGTAGAGTTTTGATCGTGAGGCATACGAATAAAACGATATAGGCTTTTTGCGATTTATGCCCTCGACCGGGAGCCGTTCATACAGAGATCAGACCTGCTTCAATTAATATCGATATGAACGCCGATATGAACAAAGGCGCAAGCGGTGCGGTTGACTCTCGCAGCCGGGAGGTCGCCCATGAGTTCGATGGATATGTCGGCGTGTGCATGGTTACACTTATAGAATGGATCAAACAGTGGCACGGACCCGAAGAATCCAGAATTCGTGTCGCAATGATGCGAGCGTTAATTGAGAACCGGCATGCAACTTTCGAAGATGATGCTGGATAAGTACTAACAGCGGGTGCGTGTGTAAGATGATGAGATTCTTCGTCGTTCTTGGGAAGCAAGCTCGACGGAGTCTTCCTCGAATACGAATAAGTCCATCCTCGTTCATATAAGAATTGAGAACAAAGAGCGGGCTGTTCTTTGGTATCAGGTTATGTTTTAGAGTCGCGATTTTATTAGGAAACATGTTTGACTGCATGGTTTTGAACCAGTAGCATTTGGCGTTCTGAATTTTTTCGGGGAGCAAAGTCACGGTATTCGCTTGCGGGTTTTTAGAATGTCGGAGTCGATTTAGAAAACGATACAGATAAACGGTAGTTCGTAGCAGTTTTGGCATGAAGAATAACGCGAGATCCCACATTGGTGTAGCGTGCAATGCACATACCGGAGACTCTGAGTGTTGTTCGAGAGGAACATCGGAGGACACCGAAGGGCATGAATTCGACCAGGACTCGGGAGGATGATGCAACTATAAAGGGCCTAGCCACCATAAAGCATGGGTCTCAAAAAGATCGGGAGCGAGACCGCGAGACGCGCAGTCCGCGGGATTGGTATGTATCGGAACATGAAATCGCTAAGAAACTCCAGGAAGGAGTGATTGCATAGTCGAAACGCGATTGGCGATAAAGGTTTTCCATCGGGAAGATGACTGACTCAGCCAGGCGGATGTAATGGTGGAGTCCGTTCAGCAGTGACACTCGAGATTCGGAAGTTAGAGCGCTGAGCGCACGAAATGTATCAAGCGAGCGAGAAGCAACGCAGCGGATAACTCCAATCGCGGGACGCTGATTGTTTTAACAGGAGCCACTTTTGATTTAGCGGTGAAAAGAGAGACGTTTATATTAATGGTACGAAGATTGAGCCGTTTATATTAATGGTACGAAGATACACAGCGGCAGTGAAAGCCGCAGTCGATGCGTCGGAAAACCCATGAAGGAGTGTAGAATGTGAGATCCGTAGGTATTCCAGCGCGGAATGCTAATGGCATTGAGTCACGGAAGGTAATCGGAGTAATCAAGAAGTTGGCTAGGAATTTTATTATCCTACCGGCATTAGAGGGTCGCCACAGTCGCTGCATAAAAATTTTGGCGATAATACTGATGGGAGTAGCCCATCCTAATGATCAAAAAAACTTAGCGATGGTGGACAGAATGATGAAAGATGGTAGCTCGTTTGATTTGTTCGAATGATAACGGTCATGCGGAATTGAAAGATATCTAGCTTAAGATTTTAAAATATTCCTAAGACTTTAAGGTCATCGGATATGTAAAAAAATGTGGAAGGGAGCACTATTTGAAAGAAAAATTCGGACAACATTATCGCATCAGTCTCTCAGACAAATTTGACAGCTATCGCTAAGTTCTCCGAGAAAAAAATTTCAAGCTATGAATTATTATCTTCCAATTCAACAGGATGAGGCACGCGTGGGACAGTAAGTTTGTGTTCAATTACATCAAAAATTTTGTGCACATTTTATATATTATTCTACATATCGTTTATTTTCTATTTCTTTTAAGGTGTATCTTCTCATTCGAAACTTCGTTATATCCCTTACATCTTGGGAAGGAGATACTCATTAAGATTACGGTTTATAAATATTTAGACATAGGAATCAGCGTAGGACTTGTATCCCATGTGGAAATTACAATTGGTGATACTCGAGATAATCCTACTTTACGCAATATGGAAGACATTCGATAGACGCGAGGATATTAAGCAGATCCTGCGATCTGTAATTACGCCATCATCCCTAATCATTCAAGATCTAAATGTGAAATTTTGTAAACTGTATGGTATATATAATTTAAATGGAAAATTATCATTATGCGGCAAATGTTTGTATATGATGCCATCAATCTTGTTTTTTATGCTTGATCTCGAGTATATATATATTTAGGACTATCTCAGAATGTGTATAACACGAGTGAGAAATTTAAACATTTTATTTCATATTTACATCAAGAATGTATTACTAATAAACGCGATGCTGTAAATATGTTGCACAATATTTGTATATAAAAGTTATAGAATTATAGAATTTGAATTGGTAATATACGCTTTGGATCAATTGTACCATACGTTACACGAATAAAAAAAAATATGAATATATTAAAAAATAAATATTAATAAATATTACAACATTTAAAATTATTTATTCCTTTGTCCCTACATCATTTCTTTGTCATACTCCGTATATTAATTGATAAGACGCTCATTACAATTAAAAAATTATTACATTTAGACGCTAAGTCATATTATTTAAAAATTATTAAATGAATACCCATCTTTAAAAAATCGAGAAGAAAAAGACAACGAGGAAGAGAATACAACGGGGGAAGAAGAGAGAACACGATTAATATGATGGTATGGGAGAGAAAGCGAGAGAGCATGAGGAAGACGGAAGGTAAGTATAGGGTTGCAACGGGAGGAAGAGAGCGCGTGAATAATGTGATAGGTATGGGACAGCAACGGGAGGAAGAGAGAGCATGAGTAAGTACAGAGCCATAACGAATTGAAGGGAGAGAACTGCACCTTATAATGGGTGGAAGAGAGAAAATAACATGGCGGGCCTTGTATCCTTCCCGTGGTCACTTCGCCCAGTGACGTCGACCCCCTCTTTTTCGGTCCTCTCACCTAGTGACGTCAGACCCCCCGTCCCGAACGCCACATCTAGCAACGTACTTCCCCCCCATCCTCGGACCCTCACGCATGCACGCACGCACGCACGCACGCACATAACTTTGTGTATTGACTACGATGATTTTAAGTAAACATTTTTTCACGATGATTTTAAGTAAACATTGACTATTTAATGACTTTTGAAGACTAGTTTGACGACTGTCGTGAAATTTTTAATAGTCGTATACTTTGATGACTATCGTCAAACAAAGAATTGACTACTTTGACGACACATGCATATTTCAACAACCATCGTCAAACTATATTACAACGAACGATGAAGTGACTACTTTAACGACTGTGTGCTTTGACGACACCTGTAGATTTTGACGACTGTCAAATTGTACTACAATGGTAATATGACTATTTCTACGACAGTATACTTTGACGACCGTTGTCAAACTGAATAAATGACAACTTTGACGACACATGTTGTGCGAGAGCGCACCGCGCGAAAGATTCGAGTGAGAAAAAGGCACACAGTTGATATGATAAGCGACAGTAAAGAGAACTTCGTTTCTTTGTAATTTAACAAAAGAATTTTCTTTAATATGCACAGTTACAAAGTCAAAAAATATAATTAATTAAATATTAGATTAACAGAATATTAAATTCGGTCACCTTTTCCAATACAATTTGGAATCACGGTGATGAAAATTCTCGGCGATTTTCTCGGCACTTCTCGAAAGATTCGTTTTATAGCGATTTCACTAAGCGGTTAGCACGGCGATTTTACGAAGCGAGATTATAACTTTAAGAACTTTAAGAACTTTTTCGAAGTAAGAAGGAAGACGGCGAGATCGAAGCATTTATTGCTTTCGGCCTGAGCTTTCTTTTTTGGGAAAAATCCAATAAAAATTTGCCACAATCGTAATTATTACGTGGCATTAGGTGTACAAAATTGATTGGCGCTTTGGATTCTTTTCTAACGACGTTCAACGTAACAGTCATGCGCGACAGAAAATCCGTGCGTGGGATTGGTGACAGCGCGTGACGTATTCGTTGGAACGCGGCGCTCGCGTGCGCGAATTGAATCGTTCTAGAACTTTCGATTGTCCGTTGCCGGTAACGACAACTTGTTTGCGTGTAACGAATTGTTTTTAAAAAGAACAAAGAACGACGAATTCGATGATTTTAACGAGGATTAAGATCATGCTCGAGATGAAATCACGAGCTCAATTTATGCATGCGTTCAATGACAATTAATGTCGGTAGACTGAAAGAATTCTTGCTTTTCTTTCGAATTACCGATCTCAAACACATGTATATCTGGACGTCAAATTGTACTATATGAACAAAGACTACTTTGACGACATGTATATTTTGACAACGCATGCATATTTTAGATGTATTCTACGTAAGGTTCGCAACACTTGCGTGCATCATTTCATTTTTTGCTTAACATTTGATGACAATAAGGATAAACTGATGCTCGCAAACATTAAGTAGAATGTATCTTTTGACAACTATCGTCAAATTAGTAAATATATAAAGATGTAAATGTATGAAAGCTTCTGTAAAGTAAATAAATACAAAATTTAACTATATCCTGCATATTCCCTTTTCTGTGATTTTTTACTCTATTGTACACTAATATCCATTTCATGTGAACTATTTTCTTATTATCGTCAAAATCAAATTACTATGTAATGTCGTCAAAGTATACACGTGTCGTCAAAATAATCAACTTTTCGTTGCAATACAGGGTGTGTTCCGTGTTATGCATGATGCATCATTTTTCTTTGTTATTCATTGAATAATAAAATAAGATATCAGAATTATGCGTTTCGTGGGTTGTCTCCAAATTCATTTTTAGAATGTCAACGTTTTGTGATTTGTAATGTTCCATTCTTAGAATGTCAACGTTTTGTGAACAATTTTTATGCAGAAATGAAAATAAGTGAAACAACCTCCAACGGCCTTGATTTTGACAAATATTATCGAAGTTATAATTCTAAATAATATTCAAAAGATTTTAGCCATCATTTGAGTACTTTGGGCAATGTTAATGCCGACAATACTGTAACTTTTAAGCATTATAACTCAAAAAGTATTTCATGAAAAAAATATTTTATTATAGTGTTTTAAAAAGCTGTTTAAATATACTATTAGAATATGAAATGAGATATTTAAAAAATCGATATGACCTTCATCTAACCTTGATGATGCCACCTAAGATCAAACTGATAATATCAGTAAATAGATTTTTTGATTTTTATTTAGGTCACTTTCCTTGAAGCATACTTTTAGAGATAAGAGGTCCCAATCTTTTTGAATACCCTGTGTATACTTTAAGTTGTGATTTCTTTTGAACTCTTAATTCTGATTGGCTAATTTTTTCTGATGGTCTTATGGTTACTGTTAGGGCTTGAGCACAGTAGAGGAACAAAAATTAGATATTAAGCAAAAAGATAAATATAGTAGGCTAATGAGAGTCAGCAACGATAGAGTAGTAAGCTTTAAACCTTAAGAAATTAATTACATTCGAATATGAGAAAAATAATCGATTATGATTGACCAATTTTTTAAGTCTAAGGGTGAAATCACAGTGCGAAATAGGATTGCGGAATAGAGAATGCGTCATTGAAATAACCACTCAACGCTATTCTGCATTTGATGTTACGGAATAGTGAGTGCGTCATTTTTCTTGTACTAAATCATCGTATTTTAAGAGGTTAAAATAATTTGATGCTGATTAATATGATGGAATTGCATAATATCGAGACAAATGAAGCAAAATAACGAAATCTAAGTGCATAAATATAGATACCAAGATCAAAAAAATAATGATGCATTACGTGCGATTTTAGTGTGCCCTTTTCCGCACTTTTCCATCACACCAATTTTGTGTGCTATGTTTACACGATGCGAAAAAGTGATAGTAAATGCGTAAAAGCTGTTTAAAAAGTTATGAGATTATAAATATTAATTGTAACATTAAATACTATAACAGTGATAATTGTTTTTACAATTTGAAAAATTATATTTCATTTTAATAAGCAAATTATTAATATGAAGTTAGTAGTTTTTAAATTATATTCACGCTGGATACATTTTTGACGCATCATATACACTACGCAACATAGCACACAAAACTTGCGTGATGGAAAAGTGCGGAATAGCATTGGTTGGTTGCTTTAATGACGCATTCTGTATTCCGTAGTCCTATTCCGGACCGTGTGATTTCACCTTTAAGGCTTATTATTCTATTGCGTTTGGGGAGTAAAGTGAGATAAGCATATGTTTAAAATAAGAACTGACTATGAATATCGGTCCTAGTATGTGAATATTTCTGAGAGATAGAATTGATGACTATGGGTGTTCATACCCAATCAAGTGATCTGTTTTCTGTTTCAGCACTAGACTGCACTAGAAAAGCGAGAAAGAAAGTTCTAGTGCAGTCTAATGCTGAAATAGAAAACAGATCACTTAATTGGATATGTACAATACATCCATAGTCATCAATTCTATCCCTCAGAAATTTTTACATACTAGGACCGGTATTCGTAATCAATTCTTATTTCAAGACTCTCTTATGCGTGGTCTACAATGTCAGTAGCAATAGTGGATGAGGTTGTAAGAGTAACAAATTGATCAATCATAGTTGAATGTGAGAAGAAAAATCGACTGTGATTGATCAATTTCTTACTCTTAGCCTCATCCATTAATGATACTACCATTGTAGATCATGCATTAAGTAATATCTTAAGACGCGAATGCGATCCTCTGATTGATTCATGACATCTTAAGGCTGTACTTAAGACGATTTTAAATATAAGATTACGAATACTGGCCAAGATCAGTTTTTTGTGGCTGAATTAGTGTATGTACACATACATATATATATATATATATATATATATTATATATATTATAATATATATATAGATATTCTTAGAACTTAAAGTGAAAGTTCTAGTGCAGGAACAGAAAACAAATCAACTGAGAAATGATCACTTTTCTACATAAATGCTCCATGTACAATAATCCAATCCATTAATTATGTGAGCATAATGCCCCAAACACATGAAATGCATAACAACATGCATGAGCATAACATACGACCGCTTGACTAATGAACATTTTATGTAAATCAATATGGCAACTTTATGCTGAATGCTCATTGGTCCAATAGTTTTATGTTATGATTATGCCACAGTATAACTACATAGAGTTAGCGACAGTAACTGTCGGTTCCTTTGATGTCAGTGATCACTGTCAGCCATTTTGAAGATTTTATGAACTGAACCAATCAAGAAACGTTGTAATAACGTTATATTATAGTTTTCGCATATAATGCTATCCAATGCTATGACAGCCGCCATATTTTCGGTTTTACAGCCACGCATGCGCAGAACAAAACTTGTATCTCGTTTTCTATTACTTTCGCTACTGTATGTAATTATATTGTATTGATCAGTAATGCGAATTCCGGGCCGCTTGCAGTGTAGGGAACTATGTTCTCAATGCCTCACTAGCGCAGCGATCGGAGGAAGCCTAGGGATTTTGTAGGTTGCGAGTTGCCTACAAGCAACGTTAACAGAAAATAAGAAGAGAGATTATTAGAGCATGACGCTCGTCCTGTACGGTCATATCCATACATGCTTTTTGTAATAAATTCATCGTTACTAATTCCAAACAAAGTAGTCGATCTTTACACCTTCCATCACGTCATACGACAAGCATGGGCTTGTCTTGAGAGGCAGACTCGTTAATCGAATCTCGTATCCTCACATTGGTGATCCCGACGTGATCGAGAGGAAAACGTGATTGACCGGCAACCATCGTTCGAGCAATTTCGAAACGAACTTAGTTTCAAACGGAGCATCAGTGCACATTGTCTTGACTAGCAGGGAGGCTCATCGCCGACTTCATGACCGACAAGGAGGTCCATCGCCGATATCCTGACCGGTCGCAAGGCCGGGGCCAGCAGAACAATCTCGCCATCGGAAGCACAGACAGATCCAACGACAGGCGCGCAGCGTGCCGCCTCCATGGGAACCGGACGGTCCATGAACCGGCGTTTAGTACGCCATCGACATCGCCGCCATTGTGACCAGTGAAGAACGACATTGTAGTTGGGCAAGTAGCGTGCGCAGTGCATCAGTTTTAGCGCGCGTGATCCACAATATTACAGTAAATCCTCCGCGTTTTCTTCACGAGGTTAACGCATGAACGTTAATTACCGATTTCTCCATTTTCGACAAATTAGTATTATTATTGGGTCATCTAAAAAGTATCCGCGGTTTTTTGTCACTAGATGTGTGTTGATGGTCATGTCATATATCTAGTGACAAAGTACCACGGATACTTTTTAGATGACCCAATATTAAGCGATCGACGGTTTACATAGCGCGCGCGTTAGCGGTTAGTATTTAAGACCGTTAGGGAATATTGGTTGTTCATGAGCTTCCACACATAGATGTAGTGTAGTCATGGCTCCTCCCACCATTGAGGAATTGCAAGTAGAATATCAATGTATATACTCGACCATGGGGCAAGCCGCAGGGTGAGGGGCCGAGGGGAAAACTGGGCGAGAGGGGTATTGTGGTGCGGGGGGGGGGGGCACCCAATGAGCGAGCTGCTGTGTCCTCCCATCATCTCTCGTAGTTTTCCTCCCCGGTCCCCATCCTCACGGGCGCATGTGTGTGTGAGCTCGTGACGTCATGACGTGACGCGACGACGATGATCCAGCGAGCTCGAGAGCAGACGAGCGACTGAGGGAGTTCGCGCGTTTTTCTTCCCGCGTGCGCTGTCGCTCTCGCTCGCACCAATGCCCGCTCGTGATTAGGAGATTTCGCTTCTCACTCGCACCGACATTTCGATCTCGCTCGCCGTCGCGACACTATGCACACTGTCGTTTGTTTTTTTAATTGTTAGTTTAATAAAAAAAAGCTATTCGATTCTCTGCTCACACCACATCCTTGAGGATATGATAAGATCCATGCAATTTTGTCTACTTGATACATACCACAAGGATGTGATAAGACATTATTGCATCCTCTTTCAGGATGCGTTCTCTCTCATATGACGTTGTTTCAATTTTCATAAGGATGTCTATTTTTATGCAGTTTTGTGTCCTCGATAGAGACCACATCCGTCAACATGTCCGATGGACAATAGTATATAAATGCGTATGGGCGAGGCTTTTTTCGTCATACATATTTTTTGGTGATTTCGAATGTATTAGTTGTGTGTTACGATGGAGTCTCAAAGTAAAGAGGGGTCGAAGAGCTACCGACGAAGTCCACTGAGAAATCGTTTGAACAACTATTATGAGGAAGTGGAAGACGTGTTCGATGAAACGTTTATGGGTTCTATAATCGATTTAATACATCAGACGTGGATTACGAATACGTTTATAAAAAATTTGCAAATAATGATTGGATGCATACAGACCTATATGGTAAATCAGCGAAAAATAGACCCGAATACGATACGTATGAGGGAGGCAAAGACAATGAAAGATGCATTAATGTCATTTTTGGACGCGTTGAAAACGAGAGGTTTGCTGAATTCTACATATTCTGGAAGAATTGAATCATTTCTTCTCTACCTCCGAGAGCAAAGTGTTACGTCATTTGTTTATGGAAGATTTCATGACGAGAAATACATTCTTCGAATGGTTGCACGATCTAAAGGAGTTTGTTAGATGTCACATGACGACAAGACTTATCGATGCACCGAACGTCGATCGTGAGATATTTGCATCGTCGGGAGAATCGACATCTGGAGGTATGGACGCGCTTTTTGCTTCAACCTCGAAACAGCGAACCGATGGGATATTCCAATACATTACAAAATTGAAACATGGTCATCTGTACACCGTGAGCACTCCGGAAGGACAGACTGGACATCAGTTGATTCGCGTAGATGTGTATGACATTCACGATATTAAAAATAAGGAAAAACGTCAATGGTGGAAATATGCAAAATTGAGAACACAATTTTTGACATCTTCCCCTAGAGATCGTAAGCAGCAAATGGTGAATCGGCTTTTGGATTGTGTAGCTGACGATTTAAGGAAAGTATCACTAACGAAAGAAAAGAAAAATGTTTTGTAAAAAAAATATAGGAGAGAGGAAAAGACGTCCGCATACGATAATCACATATTATATCTACTTACGCATATCCTATTTTATCACATATTACATAGTTATCTCACTTTTACGTACGATTGTTCCTTCACACCGAGAGAGCACACACATTCTCCGCAGGACATGATAAAAGAGAGACGCACCGCACGATTGTCACATTGATTTGGTTTGATCGTTCGTGGCGACATATCTCGACGTTATGACGTCGATATTCGTCGATTTGCAAGGTATAGTTCTTATCTCTTTTGTTTATTTTTTACAAAACATGTGTATTATGTGTAAGGTTTTTTGTTAAGGATTTGTTGTGGGTGAGCGATTTGTTGTGAAGGAGGTATCAATTTTGAGGAATGGAAGCGAGATGACATACTACATCTTTACGTGCCATGGCATTTCCTGACGAAGGCTGATCAGTCCCACGCCTCATGGCTGATGACACATCATCACGGATTGCGATGGAATGACGGGATGGTATCATATCGTATGGCGCAGCGTCTGATCGCTGAAGCTGTCAATGGAGAAAGCGAGGCGGTATTTATGTGAAGTGACTCTAAAAATGGGAGTGGTTAGTGGACATTCTAAACAACGACAATGTTAGTCGAAACGATCAATGTACATTACAACGAAATTAAATCGTTGGAAAATCTAGACTCTACTAATACGTTTCGGTGTGGAAGACATAGTAGCTGTTGCGCGTTACAGAATATTTTAAAACTGTATAATCAGTGGACGCGATTTCAAAGCAAGTAGTACGTGTTTCTTTTTTATACATTATGATGATTTATTATGATTCTTTTATATATTACGATGATTTTTATTATATTATGATGTATGTACTAATTTTTAGTTTTGCATTTTATTAAAATTAAAAGAAAAATGTGAATAATGGATTTCTTTCCGTTACACATATCCTGTATATATATATATATATATATATATATGTATATATGTATATATATATATTAGGTCATCTAAAAAGTATCCGCGGTTTTTTGTCACTAGATGTGTGTTGATGGTCATATATCTAGTGACAAAGTACCGCGGATACTTTTTAGATGACCCAATATATATATATATATATATATATATATATATATATATATATTCTTTTATATATTATGATGATTTTTATTATATTATGATGTGTGTATTAATTTTAGTTTGCATTTTATTAAAAATTAAAAGAAAAATGTGAATAATGAATTTCTTTCCGTTACACATATCCTGTATATATATATGTGTGATACAACATTCTTTGAATGTGATAGGATGCGTCGTGTTTTTATACGCGTATTATTTGTAAAAGATAAGATAGGCTTGGTTTTTTGTTTCCGACGAAGGAACGATATATTAGGGATTTGCATTAAAAGTTACTGCAGGAAGACGATGCTCTGTGTTTGGTGGGATCAGAAGGGTGTGGTCTATTATGAACTGTTAAAGCCTGGTGAAACGGTTAATACCAAACGCTACCAACAACAATTGATCGATTTGAACCGTTCGATACTCGAAAAACCAGAATATCGAAAAAGGCAACACAAGATTATTTTTCTCCATGACAATGCTCCATCACATACGGCAAAACCGGTTCGCGACACGTTGGAAGAACTCAGCTGGGAAGTGCTACCCCATGCGGCTTACTCACCAGACTTGGCTCCTTCGGATTATCATTTATTTGCATCGATGCGTCACGCACTTGCTGAGCAGCGCTTTGGTTCGTACGAAGATGTGAAAAAATGGCTTGATGAATGGTTTAAGGGAAAAGGGGAAGATTTTTACTGGCGTGGTATCCACAAATTATCCGAAAGATGGGAAAAATGTATAAGTAGCGATGGAGCATACTTTGAATAAATTACTTTTTATCATTCTTCCGAATTTAACGTGTTTTTTTTTGAAAAAAAATCCGCATTTCATACTTGTACACCTGGTATGATAAATTAGAGACACATTATACGAGCACTTGAAACTTTAGGCGTGACAACAGAAATGTGCGCAGCAATGTTGCTTCCTTTAGTAGAATCCTCACTGCCTGAAGAGACTTTACGTACATGGCAACGAACAAGGATTCAATTAATTCCTCATTCTGACGCGTCTGTTACTGTTGTAATTATTACTGCAAAAGATCGTCTTACTAGTCTAATGACTTTTCTAGGAAGAGAAGTCGAGAGCGAGGAACGTATTCAAATGGCAAAAACATGCTTCGAGAGCAACGATTTCCAGATGACAAAGGACAAAAATAAAAGGAAATCAAAGAGTGAACGAGATCCAGAGATAGCGACAGCGTCTAGCTTACTATCGGCGAAAGAAGCAAAGCCACAGCAATGTATATTTTATGGAGCTAATCATGACAGCTTGAGTTGTGGAACGGCCAGAAGTATGGACTTAGAGAAGAGAATCCAAGCTGTAAAAGACAAGCAGGGCTGTTTCAATTGTCTAAAAGTAGGGCATAACTATAAAAGATGCCGTAACAAAATAAAATGCCCTTGGTGCAGCAAAGGACATTGCTGATGTGTAGAAACTTGTCGAGCAAGGATGAGACCAAGCAAGCGGATGAGAAGAAACCGAAAGAACCAGCTTTTCACGAGGGAAACAGTTGTCTCGCTAATGTCTCTTCAAATACAAAAATGTTTCTGCCTACACTAAAAGTCAAGATGCGAGGTCCAAAAGGCTTGGTGAAGGTTCGTGCCGTCATAGATACTGGCTCGCATAGATCTTATGTTTTGGAAAAAGTAGCCAGAGAGCTTGGATACGAGACTGAGAGCGAACAGACGATGGTACACTTGTTGTTTGGAGGAACTAAAACCAAACCTCAGAGACACAAAACTTGTCGGATCTACATCGGCAACTTAGATGGAACATATAAATGCGACTTCGTAGCTTTGCAACAAAACATTATCTGTCAGGACGTCCCTTGTAATATCGATGATACTTGGATGGATATACTTGAGAAAAAAAACATACGCTTGAGCGACACCGGTGAATGTCAAGAATCCATTTCACTATTGATTGGAGCTGATGTTGCTGGCAAAGTATTCACAGGAAAAGTCCTACAGATAAATCAAGGAATAACAGCTTTAGAAACTAAGCTTGGATGGACAATCTTAGGTAGGAACATAGACAATGACAGTGGCACCGATACTACGTTGACGATTATGTCGATGTTCACTCAAGAAGCCAACATATCAGATTTATGGAGACTCGATGTCTTGGGCATCACGGATCCTATTGAGAGTGTTACTAAAGAGGCACATCAAGCTGAAATAAAGACCTCATTTCAAGAGACAACGAAAATCGACAACGAAGGTCGATACGAAGTTCTTCTGCCGTGGAAAGAGAATCATCCATCTCTACGAGACGTAGCCGAGAAGAGACTAAAAGGCGTCACAAAGAGATTGCGACAAGAAGATTTATTCGACGACTATCAGGTTATCTTTGATAATTGGCTCGAAGAAGCGATTATTGAAAGGGTACCTGTACTTGAAGTCGACCAAGAGAGCTACTATCTTCCATACAGACCTGTAGTCAAGAAAGAAGGAAGTACGAAGATACGCCCTGTTTTCGATGCGTCAGCAAAAGTCAAGGAATCGCCTTCGCTTAACCAATGTTTGGAGACTGGACCCAATCTTATAGAGTTTCTTCCAGCATTGCTACATCGATTTTGAGAGAGGAAGATAGGGGTAACAGCTGATATCGCGAAAGTCTTCTTACAAATCAGCGTCTCTCCGTCGGACAGAGATGTTTTGAAATTCCTGTGGTGGAACGTTGACGGAGAAATAGAGATTTATCGACATCGTCGAGTTGTTTTCGGATTGACAAGCAGTTCATTCCTTTTAGGGGCGGCGATTGAATTGCATATTAATAGAGCCTTAAACTCTACCATTTTGCCATATAAGAAAGCAGTTTATGAGAAACTGGCAAAATCCTTTTATGTCGATGACTGTGTTACTAGTGTCAATTCTTATTCTGATTTTGAAGTTTTCAGGAGAGAAGCCTGTTCCCTTTTGACTCAAGCCAGATTTGATTTAAGAGATTGGAAATACACTGGCAAGGATCCTGAGAGTCAATCAATGGTGCTTGGACTTATATGGAACACCAAGAGGGATATTTTAATGTTACCGGAATTTCCTGCACCGACGATCACGGAGAAAATAACGAAGAGAGTCATTTGTCACAAGTACAGAAAGTTTATGACCCTCTCGGATTCGTCTGTCCCGTATTGTTAAAACCAAAATTACTATTGCAAGATCTGTGGAATAAAAACGTGGATTGGGACACGGAAATAAACGACGACATTAAACATGAATTTCTTAAATGGGTTCAACAACTAGGTCTTCTACGCATATTGAAGTTTCCACGATGGATTTTTGGAGAGGAGAGAGGTCCCGACTCACTGTCCTTTCATGTTTTTGTCGACGCCAGTAAACCGCATATGCGGCGGCAATCTTCGTACGAGTTGAATCAAGCACAGGAGTCGAGATACATCTCGTAGAAGCTAAATCTAGAATAGCACCCAAAGAGAAGAAGACCATACCTCGCCTTGAATTACTAGCAGCCTCCATTAGAGCTAGGATGATGCGATCTTTCATAAAGGCTATGGATTATCAAGATATCAAGACCTATTTCTGGAGCGACTCGATGATCATTCTAACATGGATTCGACAAACAAGACAATGGGCAGTCTTTGTATGGAATCGTGTTCTGGAAATAAGGAGCCTTACGGATATTAAATCTTGGAGATATGTCCCTGGAGTGATGAACCCAGCAGATTTACCCTCACGAGGTTGTGTTGCTAAGAAATTCCTTGAACTGAAATGGTGGGAGGAAGCGGAGTAGTTGAAACTACCTCCCAAAGAGTGGCCCAAGGAGGAGGGAGAAATTGACGAGAACATAGTTAACTTAGAGTTACGCAAGACTCCTGGACGATGCAAAGAGAGAATATTCCCTGAGACTACTATTGAAGAAATCGCTATGCTAACCTCCGTAGAACAAGCGAGTGAAGAGACAGTCCCCTGGTATTTGCAGAGATTTTCGATGTATTCCAAAATTCTGTGTACTATCGTGGATATTAAGATTTGTGAATAATTGTCGAAAAATTCAAGTAAACAAAACTCAAGAGTTAACTGCCAAAGAAATTACTAAAGCAGAATTGCGTCTCTGTAGACTGGCACAGAAAGAATCATTCCTGGGAAGTAACGATTCACGATTACGAAGCTTAAATGTTTTCGAGAACAATGGACTAATACGCACAAAGACAATGATCTCCAATCGTCAAGTCACTTTTTCTTTCAGATGTCCCGTGGTGTTGGACTCAGTTCATTTATTGACGTTGAAGATCATCTTTCATATTCATCTGAAACTTAATCATGCTGGTATTGACATTGTGATGAATAGTTTACGCGAAAAGTTTTGGGTCCTGCAATGTCGTCGTACGGTACGCTCAGTCATAAGAAAATGCGTCGTTTGTCGTCGGTATGCATCGAAAACAATGAAAGCACCACCTGGATTGTTACCTGAAGACAGAGTGAAAGATGCCGCAGCGTTTGAAGTGATAGGTATCGATTACGCTGGACCACTCTTTTTGAGCGGTGGACAAAAGGCATACATCTGTTTATTTACTTGTGCAGTCTACCGTGCAGTCCACTTAGAGTTGGTTACATCTCTATCAACAGAGGAATTTCTGGAGGCCTTCAGAAGATTTATTGCACGTCGAGGAAGACCTACTGTAGTATATAGCGACAATGGGAAAAATTTTGTAGGGGCCAGGAATCTACTACAGAAGATTAATTGGCGGAAAGTTTCCCAATATTGTGCACTCAATGAGATAACATGGCATTTTAATCCACCTTCAGCTGCCTGGTGGGAGCGACTTATCCACCTCCTTAAAGATCTATTGAAGAGGACATTAAAGAGAACTTCGTTGAGCTACGAAGAAATGAACACAATTTTATGCGATTGTGAATTTTATGCGAGGCTACTATGAATTCAAGACCCCTTACCTACTTGACAGAGGAAAATACTGAAATCACAGCGCTGACTCCAGCGATGTTCAGTGACATTCGAGAAAATGGTGTTCCTGACTTGAATCAAGTTTACAAGTCCCACTTTGCAAAGAGGATACGCTATCGTCAAAGATTGAAAGAAGAGTTCAGAAAACGTTTCCGTATACAGTACTTGGGCCAGTTAGTCTAGACGAACTAAACCCAGCAATAGTTCCGCGTCCGTGGCTGTCGGGGACGTCGTGCTTATTGAAAACAATTTACAAAAGCGATTAGACTGGCCGCTCGCCGTCATTAGAGAAGTCTATCCCGGAAAAGATGGTTACGTGCGGATGGTAAAACTGAAAACGAGCAAAGGTGAACTGGTTCGACCCATTCAAAAACTAATTCCCTTGGAAGTTGAACACTCCAGTCCTGAAGCTGATAACTTTATCGAGTCTACCACTACGACGTCAGAGACTACTAAGGGAAAAGCAGCTAATACTCTCGAAGAGTCTGTAGCTGTCCCTAAAGAGGAACCGAAATCGTTGGAAGAAACGAGCTTAAAGACCCGAAGGGGTCGTATCATCAAGAAATCGGATCGGTTCAAATATTAGAAAATGTTTGTCATTTTATTTTCGTTTTCATTTTTTTTAGATAGGTTGAGTTGCTCCTACCAAGAAGTCACAACTCAAGGTGGGAGAGATGTTGGAAACGCGCCCTCAGTACCGTTGACATAGAGGGCGAGACGCGTGTTACCGGCCGAGGAGTGACTTTGAGGAAGATGCCGGAAGTAGTCGCGTGTGAACGGAAGAAGACGAGATCAGATCGCGAGTAGAGAGAGTGCCCGCCATTATTATATTCCCGCCATTATAGCCGTTCGCCTCTTTTACTGCCATTGTTACTACGTTTAATCCGAGTCGTATGCTCTCACTGTTTTATAATAAAGTAGCGTGTTCGTGTAAAATAAGAAGAAGTGTCTAATATTATTGAGAACCTTACGATCCCAAAACTGCGGCTGCAACAAATACTAAAAAAATCATAATTAAACTGACTTCATACAATATAAATATATAAAGTCTGAAAAATCCCCCGAACCGCCCCCATTAATGAGTATAAAGAATTAGAAAATTATCCCATAAATATAAATGTATAATCTATAATAGTAAAATAATAATCAAAACTAATAATGAATAATTTAAATAATAAATATTAGTAATATACCCATATATTAACCAATTTATTATCATTATCATAAATAAAATAATAGGACAAATATAATATACAATATATAATAATTTGATTTATAAACAATAAAAACCTCTTTACTTAATAGCATCTCTAAAAAAGAAACAACTTAATAGCATCTCTAAAAGGCTGTAATAATCTCCTCAATCCTACTTTATTGGGCTCCATACGCTCTTGAATACATTCCAAAATTTTACGCTCTAAAAGAATCAAAAAAGCTACTCTCACTAATACATAAATTTCTAAAATAATTAATCTACCCAATTCATTAAGATATAATTCATATACTTTAAAATTATTACTTATATAGCATATATTTATATATTTAATATTAAATTCTAAATTTAATGCACTATTTTGCCAAAGTAATAATAAATAAAAAAAAACTTAATCTAATAATTATTTTTCTTTCCTCTTCTCTATTATTATCAATTAAAATTTATTATTAATTCTTATTTATTTTTTAATGATATACTAAAATACAATATTTTTTTAAAATTTAAAATTCATAAATATAGTCCTTTCGTACAAATTATTTATAACCTAATTATAGATAGAAATTGATCTGGCTCACCGATTAAATCATGTAAGATTCCAAAAGTCAAGCAGACTTAAATATTAAACTTCTACATTTAATTTTTATTTTAATTCAACATCGAGGTCGCAATCAATTTTATCAATATGATCTTTCTAAAAATATTACGCTGTTATCCTTAAGATAATTATTTTTTACTTAATTTTAAATAAAAATCCTTTCTTAATTAAATTAATTACTTCTACTAATTTATATCTTAATTTTAAACTAAAGTTAATTAAATTTAGTAATCCTCCCAACAAAATATATAAACTCATTTAACTATAAATAAAATACACTCTAATAAATTTATATATAATATAAAATTCTATAATTAAAATAAATTAATATTTAAAAAAATAATATTAAATAAAAAAAATTAAAATTTTTATAAAATAACATAATTATAATAATAATTAATGTTGCGTATAATTATTAAGTTCCCGCCCATGCATTGCGTATAGTTTCTAAGTTTCCCGCGCTTACGCGCACATTGTTAAGTTACTAGCCTGACGGCAACACACAGCGCTATGATCTAGATCCTTTTCATTTGTCATGCGTTGACTAGCTTACCCTCCGCGCATTCGTTTCCGGTCGTCGTTACCGTCTCGCCTTGCAAATCTCACGTCGTCACGGCAAGCCAAATAAAGCTTTATATATTGATAATTTTGTGAGTTAGTGCATCCAATCGCCTACACTAAACAAAAAAGATAGATAAATAAAAAGACAAAGGGCTACGAGCCTAAAACAATCATCATAAAATAACAAATTTGTATTAAATA
>NW_028259066.1:0-37500 GCF_024713525.1 Acromyrmex echinatior
TGCGGATATTGGGCCCCTGGGAAATATAACCGTAGTGATCCGACGATCGCGCTCACGTCAAAGTTCGCAGCGTCTTCGACCCACCGAAATTCGGTGTATGGTAAAGGTTGACACATCGCCCATCCGTACAGATTATTCACATCGTAGTACATCAAGTACGACGATGGTTTCGATGGATCGAACGAATACATGTACTTGTTATTAGCCTGCGCGTATCTGCCGGAGCATTGACTGAGGCCGCCGCGTATACCGCGCTCGATGAACATAATCATATCAATGTCGGTGAGCAACTCGAATCTTATGCGTGTATATTTCAGCATGGCGTCCCACGTGAAACCTGGCAATGTGTAATAATGCGCGGGATCGAGACAGTAACTCGCGATGCAGCTATTGCGGAAATTTTCGAAAATGTCTGCTAATAACAAGACATCAGTTTTCAAGTACAGATCACTGTATTCGCCGAGCGTTTGAATGGAGAATTGCTTTCAGATGTTCGCGGCGTGAGCGTAATCGCTTTCGGATACTGTATCGCTTGTCAACGAACTGAAAAATAATTCGCGCGGTGGTAAGCGCGTGTCCTGCAATTTTTCGACGCAATCAATGTACTTGTACGGAAAGACACCTTTTCGTGTGAGTAATTCAAATTCTTCATCTGATAATGTTGGAAATTCGAAACGTACAATTTTTAATTTATCTTTGTCGAGATACGACGCCAATTTATCAAGACTTGCATTTAAAAATTTGAAAGAATCAATGAATCTTAATTTTATCCAATTTTTCTGAAAATTCTTTTCATTTGTGTCTTTGGTGCTATCGACATGTTTAGTGAATGAAATATATTTTTCTTTAGTTATCGGTAGTATATCTACATATCCACCGTACGCGATAGCAATTTCCTTAATTATAAAATGCGCGTCGTAGCCTGATAAATTGTGAAATACGACTGGAATGTAAAACGAATTTTTATAATTTAAATTACAATTCGAATGCGCTGGACCACGATATCTACCGGTGAGATGACAATAATCGCGAACCCGCATGTCGTCCGGCGCGAACGGTTTCTCGCAGATGTGACAACGCGTCGCGCTACGGTATGCCATTGCTGTTTAGATAACGTTTCCATGGGTACTTTGGTGGATATGATATTTTTCACGCGATGCGCCAAATCGTTGAGTTGTCGCGTGAACCACTATACAGTCTTCATCGCGACGGAAGTGATGCGACGATAACGCGTCATCGTACGCACATCGCACGTAGTAGCCTATACTAAACGCGTCATGCTGTTGATACGCGTACGACGATGCATCTTCTTTGTCGGATTTCGTCTTGGGTAAGACGCATTCCAGATCGGCGTAGACGATGAACGGTACTCGTTCTCGATTTTATAGTTGTCGAATTCGAGCCACCTGTCGTCCTCACTCGGCAGTCGGATGGCGCAGTTGTTGATCTTCTGGCAGTCCACTTCATGCAACTGCAATTTTTCGCACGAACTGAAGTAATGAAGGCACCTACAAATAATAAAGAAATTTTTCTATTTCTTTTTTACTGTTTTTTTATTGACTATTTTTTTATTATACTTACCGATCACAAAAATATTTCCTGCTCTCGTTCCTAGTAATTTGTGATCTTACAAGGCGGGATAGATTTTTTATCCACGCAAAGTGTCTAATGTTGTCGTTGCGTGAATGTTGTAGGTACAGGAGATTGACATGCTTCTCCTTCTTGTCATTGGTGAGCTGCAGAGGAAAGACCTATCTATTTTCGATGCTGTAGACGTTGATCGATACCGCGTTCAACCGTTTGAATTTCGGAATGTCTTTTAATGTCATTGGAAATTCGATATCCGCAAGATTTAATACTGCGGTGTAATGCGGGTATGATGATTCCCGATTTACATGTCTTTCTGCGGGGTACAGAGCGGCGACCACCACGCGAAACATGCATTGTCCGTCGAATAAACACTGACCACCGCTCGTTTCGTCGCTATTTCTCGTGGCATTTCGATGTGACATCCCGCGTGCATTGGATTATGCTTATTCACATTCACTATCAAATTGAGGATTTGCGACAATGCCCACCCGCTGTCGCGTTCCTGGAATTCTTCGAGCGATGCTAGGATAGGCTCGACGACGTGTCGCTCGTACCACTCGCGCATATCGGTGCAATGATATATCTCGCTGTTCTTTGTAATTATGCTCTTATTAGCACGTTTATCCTTCGTCGCAAACTCGCCATTGAACGCGGTGTTCACTTTTACACTGCCGTGTCTTTCTACAGCGTCTCGCACTCGCTCGAACACTACATCGCCAGCGTCTTGTAAAAACCGCCGCGGCTCGATGTGATTAGAGTTTATCACCGCACCTGTCAATATAACTCTCAAACGCGGCATCGATCTCTCACCAGACAAGAGATCGTTCGTTGCCACTCGTGTATTCGCCACTCGCGTACTCGCCACCAATGTGCACGAAACGTCGCTCCAATTCCAACTTTGCACCCACGAGTCGCGCGATCCTCACCACCGCGGATTGTCTGTATCCAATGGTGAGGCGCGGACGCTTGGCACGACAAAGCTCTTCGAGCTGCTTGATATATTTGTCGCACTGTTGCAGCCATGAGAAACACTCCGTCAGAGTAGTGACCTGATTGCACTGTTCCAGCAGTTCGCGTTTCACTCGCTCGTGATTTTCCATGTTTTTTTTTTAATGGGTGCAAAGTGGCCATATGCTGCACGAGAATATAATGTACAAAGGTAATCTGCAATTTGTGCACGACCTGCCGTCTAGCCTACCGAAAGAACCGGTCTCATGTACCCTGATGTGATACATTCCTCCATCGTTAATGTCTATACGAATCATGCATGATGTGCATACCGTTAAAGAACCACCCGTTTTATAATAATTGTGGATTACACAATGCTTAGTACGAGCATTCAATGTACGAATTTCTGGAGACGACATGAATTTTTCTACGCGATCCATTTCATACTCGCTTATATCACTAGCACATCCACTATCGTCGGATATAGTATTTCTTCATCGGACGACTCTTGATTCATTATATTCTCAAAGTCTACTTCCACTTCATCAAACACTTCGTCTCTAATATTCGCGAACTGTTCCTCATCCATATTTCTAATATATTCTGCTACGTCGATTCTCTCCTCAATGTTACCGATATTCTCGAACTCTACATCGTCCATTATGTCCTCAAATTCTATTTCCAATGCTTCAAATAACTTGTCTGCATTTACATCATCCATGTCCTCAACGTTTGTATGATATCAGCCATACTTTTCGCATTACACTTATTGCGATTCGGTAATTTTTAAAAACGTCAATTGAAATGCCGCGCGCTTATGACCCATTATATTATATATTCTATTTGCGACTTCTTTGTCCCTTTGTCTACCCTCCCTATTGGGTTGCAGCATCGGCGACGTATCACCGATTTCTTCTTACAAAAAATATCGTTATCAGTTTCTCTCTCTTAACGCATCGCGACGTGTCACCCGATCTCACGGTTCATCCTAGATAAATATCATTATCAACGTTTCTGACTTTCTTGAAAGAAAGAACTGTAAGAATGCAGTATGATTTCATCATCTATCCCTCATTGAAGGCGCTTTGTGTAGCAGCCGATACATCGATGATGTGCCGATCTTCTGGACAAAAGTCCACGTTATAGTGGACGCATTTTTTAGTGAATGTTGGGTGTTGGGGTGATGGCGCAACGCATTTTTTTTCGACAATTCGAAACGCACTTTAGGGTGGACGCGGGGTCCACGCGGCAGCGGTGGTGGCACTGATGCCTGCAGCGGGGTGTGGGGTGACGGCGGTGGTGGCAGCATCTGCAGCGATGGGGTGTTGGGTGGCGGCGGTCCCAATAATACGTGATACACAACATGGCGATACGTATCATCATATCAGTAAACACTGATAGCGCTGGGACTCATCATATCAGTAAACACCGATAGTGCCGGGACTATCCGCGCTTCCCTTCCCTTCCTCGCGCCTATCAGTATTCCCCGCGCCTACTCCCCCGCGCCTATGAGTATCCCCCGCGCCCCGCGCCCCCCTCAGAGGACCTGGATTAGAACCGCCACTGTATACACTACTCTCATTGCTTTTTATTCTTACTTGAAGGACTTAATCCTTATTCTGATTATTTTTGCAATTTATAATAATACAAAAATATACAATAAAAACATATAAAAAGAGGAGCATAAAACCACAACACTAGATTTGTATTATTTGTGAAATTTAATACATCGTTACATTAATAAAAAATCTTTATACGTTTCGGTCACAATCTAGCCATCTTTAATAAAATAACAAGTATCAGTAAAACGCAGAATTTACATAAATCTGACATTAAATTCAGCCATCAAAAATATAAATAAATATAAACGTGTTATTTCATCTTGTGAAGGTACATCCTACAACATGATTGCAGCGTCAATTATCATATTGCAAATTATGTAGAACAAGTATTTCCAAATTCTAATTAAAAAATTAAACTATCATTAATATCTTTTAATCAATTTTATGAGGATTAACAAATCGTTACGTGTGTTTTACAGACAAAATGATGAATCTTAAGCCCTTTCCTCATGCAGATGGAAATTTGTTGTGACATTGTGTATTATTTGTCTATATCGTTATGTTACCACTATTTATATGTATATCAAATGTTTATCTAGAATTATTTTTAAGTGTGAGAGAGATCTTTCTTTAGAAAAGGCAGATAAACATTAGTGTCACTTTGCTTATTAATGTTACTTATTTGACCTTTTATGTATATCATTTCATTCTTCTTTTGAATAATGATTGTTCTGTATTCAAAATTCTAATATTATCCCAATCTAATTCATGCATCTCATTCACTTAATCGCGTGAACCCATTGACATATCTGAGGTGGATCTTCTTACGTCAACTTTATGTTCTTTGATTCGAGTTTTTAATTTCCTTTTTGTTTGGCCAATATAAGAAGACTCACAATCCAGACAAATTATCTTGTAAACCACTCCACAATAGTCCTCTTTACATACACGATCTTTTTCAGTTTTGATAAATCTATTAAGTTTATTTATAGGTTTGTAAGCAATATTAAAGCCCTGACTATGTGATAATTTTTTAAATTTTTCCGATATTTTACTTAAATATGGTACAAAAAATTTTTTTCTTAAATTGGAATTAGAATCGCTTTCATTACTATTCCACTCACTATTTTTATCTAAATTAACTCTATTTTCTAAAGTTTTTATTCTGTTTTTTATTGTTGAAAAAATGAATTCAAGAGGATAACCATTCACAGAGTGTGAAATAAGTCTGAAATATTTTTTTCCTGAAATTTCGGAATAAAAACAATATTCTGTCTAATTGTCCGATGATTACACCCCTTTTATGCATTAATGGATGATTCGAATAATAATTCAAATATCTCCCTGAATTAATTGGGTTTTTATAAATGTCGAAGATAATTCTTCCTTCTTGTCTCATTAGTTTAACATCTAAAAAATTTATGCCATTTTCGTCGCCAAAGTCTACCGTAAACCTTATCCTTTCATGATACGAGTTAAACAATTCCAAAACATTCTCAACTTTATCTTTATGCATGGACAATACAATGTTGGCCAAACAAAAAGGAAATTAAAAACTCGAATCAAAGAACATAAAGTTGACGTAAGAAGATCCACCTCAGATATGTCAATGGTTTCACGCGATTAAGTGAATGAGATGCATGAATTGGATTGGGATAATATTAGAATTTTGAATACAGAAATCATTATTCAAAAGAAGAATGAAATGATATACATAAAAGGCCAAATAAGTAACATTAATAAGCAAAGTGACACTAATGTTTATCTGCCTTTTCTAAAGAAAGATCTCTCTCACACTTAAAAATAATTCTAGACAATCTAAACTTTTGATATACATATAAATAGCGGTAACATAACGATATAGACAAATAATACACAATGTCACGACAAATTTTCATCTGCATGAGGAAAGGGCTTAAGATTCATCATTTTGTCTGTAAAACACACGTAACGATTTGTTAATCCTCATAAAATTGATTAGAAGATATTAATGATAGTTTAATTTTTTAATTAGAATTTGGAAATACTTGTTCTACATAATTTGCAATATGATAATTGGGGCTGCAATCATGTTGTAGGATGTACCTTCACAAGATGAAATAACACGTTTATATTTATTTATATTTTTGATGGCTGAATTTAATGTCAGATTTATGTAAATTCTGCGTTTTACTGATACTTGTTATTTTATTAAAGATGGCTAGATTGTGACCGAAACGTATAAAGATTTTTTATTAATGTAACGATGTATTAAATTTCATAAACAATATCTAGTGTTGTGGTTTTATGCTCTTCTTTTTGTATATTTTGATTTATAAAATGATTTAAACCATGATGAATTGATTTATAAACCACGTTTATTATAATTAAAAATATAGACCAAAAATGTAAACCATAAATTTTTTAAATAAAAACGATCGTGTCACACTTTGACCCGAGAAAAAAAAACGCTTTTTGCCCGAATGCCTACTAGACGCATTCTACGATCTGATTAAATAATTAAGCATGTCTATCGATAATTAAAGCTTCAAACTTCCAATTGATGACAGGTACGCGTTCTTCCGGACGCCAGGAATGTTCTGAAAGATGATACTCGGATAATTTTGACCCAAAAGGATCACAAAGGGTTAAAAATCATTTATTTAACATTTATCTGACGTTTATTATAAATATGTAAAAATTTTATAATTTTATAAAAATCAAATTAATAAAAAATGATTTTAAATTCGACGGTTTTTATTTTTAATAAAAAAATATACAAGCAAATATTTGGGACCCCCATAAGTTCACCTTTGTCACCTGTTGTTGCAAATATTGTTATGCAGGACTTTGAAAAAATGGCTATTGGAATGCTGCCTTGTCGACTGTTATTTTATTATCGATACGTTGATGATATTATCTTAGCCGTTCCGTCTGAAAGTGTTTGTGATATTTTGGATATTTTTAATTCGTTACACACTAGATTGCAGTTTACCATGGAGATTGGCCTTGATGGAAAAATAAGTTTTTTAGATACGATGTTGTTGAAGAACGGAATCTCATTTTTGATATATACCGTAAAGCAACCTTTTCCGGCAGATTTCTTAATTTCCCTTCACACCATCCACTTTGTCATAAAAGAGGTGTAATTTATGGAGTCGTGGATAAGATTTTTTGTTTGTGTCATCCGAAATTCCAACAAAATAATTTGATTGACGCTATTAAGATTTTTTTACAGAATGGGTATCCGTTTTATTTTTTCGACTCTTTATAATAGAATCAAATATCACATTAATAAGATTAATAATTTGAATAAGAATAAGGATGACACTGAGAAGAAATTTTTTACGATTCCATGTGTTGATACGATATCCGAAGGATTTATACCTATTGTTAATATGTTTAATTGTAAATTGGCTTTTACTATTCCTAACACATTAAGAAGTTTCATAAGGAGAGGAAAGGATGATTTAGAACACGTTCAGAATCAAAATGTGGTCTACAGAATATCCTGCGAGGATCGTGATACCAGTTACGTTGGCCAAACTAAAAGACAATTAAAGACCAGATTGCATGAACATGTTTCTGATATTAATATAAGTTCAAAATCTCCATCAGTGATTTCCAACCATCGTATTGAGGAGAATCATAACTTTAAATGGGATAAAGTGGAAATATTAGATGTAGAGCCTTCATATAATAAAAGGTTGATATCTGAAATGGTCCATATTAAAAAACAGAAGCATGGGATTAATAGACAAAATGACACGGAGTCTTTGCCGGATTTGTATTCTGACATTATACATTCTTTTTCTCCTTTCTAACATCTTCTTTCTTTTTCCCCCTATTTTTCCGTTTTCCGTTCTCGATGTTTTTCTGCTTGACATTTCGTTTTTTGACATCGTGTAAGTCAGATGCTTGTTACCTTTGCGAATTTGCTTATAATAACTTATTAAATAAAAAGACTATTTTATTGTACCACGAAATGGACCACATTTTACATTTTTTTCTCGTTGTGTATTATTGGACTCTTAACAGATTTACTAAGGTACATTATCATATTACTAATTTTTATGTGATTAATATTAATTCTTTTTGTTTACGGTTACTTTTCCAGAATTTTCTTATGACTTTGTTAATTCTTGATATGAAAAATGACTCGCAGCGTATTACACAGAAAAAAAAATTTTATATTAAGGAATTGTAAGAATATTGTAAGATTATGTACGAATTTTTAATTTAGAACGATGTTTATATTATTGTAAGATTGCATTGAAAATGACTCGATTGGAGTTGAAACGTTTGTTTTATTTTATTTTAATTGTTTTATATTAATTTTGCTTATTTAAATTAAAATTCTTTTATACGTTATTGGCTCTTTGCCCTTCTTTTATACTACCTTTTGTTAATAAAAAATGGATCAGAATAAAATAATCACAGAAGAGAAATTAATACAATATAATTCCTTTACGTGTACCATATATGGACAATAAGAACTGTGTGCATCAATAGTGGCGTAATGGATAAAGAGATTCATAAGAGCTGCCGCAGATAAAATTTCTATAACAGTAATTTAAGACGTGAACTTATGCTGATGAGCTAATCAGGATACTGTTTTAGATCTACATACCCTAACGGAAATAGAAATAGCAGTAAACTTATCCATAAGGCGAATTTCAACCAGTTGAAATTCATTTTATTGCGAGGTTATAGATCAGTTTACTATTATTTCGATTTAGATTACGTAGACTTAAAACAATATCCTGATTTTGATTCATCGGCTTAAGTTTACGTTTTATGGTCACCGAATTTTATGTACACAGTAAAGCCCATGATACATACAAAAACATAAGACCATAAGATGTAAGTAAGAAAATCATAACATTAGATTTGCTACTAGCTTTACAGTCTCTACCGTGATGCCAATTTGCTTACTGATTATGTCTTACGGCCTTACGTTTTTATATGTGCCATGGGCTTAACTGAGGTCCCAAGTTCAAAATCCACTAAATGAAAAAGATTAAAATATGATTAAAAATTAGAATCATTTAATAAAATTAGTTATCTGAGGTTTAGACACTGTTGAAAAAATAAACTAAGAAAAAGATTCTAAATACATTGCCATTTTTTAAATTTTGTTCAAATAATTTTAACATTAAAAAACGTTAAAATTAATGTTTTTTTTAATAAAAAAAAAGTGACAACCCATCATTTTTAATGCTTTAAACATATTTTTCAAATATTAAAGGAATGTTTTTTCAAACGTTAAATAAACATTCTATAAATATTAAAAAAAATATTTCTTCAAACGTTACAATAAATATTTTTTTAATAAAAAAGAAGGAATTTAATTCATTATTTTTAATGTTTTTAAAAATGTTTGTAAAAACGTTTTTAAATATTTTTTAAAACATTTTTTAAAACATTGTCTGCTGATTGGATATTTATACGTCTTTCATACTTGTACTTTCCAAATTATTAACTTCACAAAATACTACAATCAATAATTTATTTTCAAAATAAATTAAAATAATCTTATACTTTTGTAAAATAAATAAGTTTTTAACATTAATCTGCACATCTTACATATTGATTTGTTGTTATTAAAGTTACATTATAATGATTGTGTTTCAAAATTGACTGCCAATACTAAAAATTTATCGTGCATTTAATGTAAAGTGTAGCATTTTTAGTGCTGGCAGTAAATTTGGAACACAACTAATATTTACTGTTAGTAATATTAAAAATCTATAATGTACGTTTCATGCATTATAAATTTTGAGTATTGTATATTATATGGGATAATATGGAATACTTCATGATATTAAAGAACCATAAAATTGTCTGAATGTATATTGTAATTTCATTATACCATATATCATATTACTAACATTAACTTTACTTCACAGTTATTTTATATTATATATACAAGGTGGTTCACTTAAACGGAACATTTCGCTTATTTTTGATGATATAAAAAAAATGTTTCAGATGAAAGTGAAATGGTTTCGAGGGGGACATATTTTGGTTACGTTATTTTTTTTCTAAGTTGAGGCGTCAAAGAGATATAAAGGTTACTTTCACTTTTTTAAATAGAAGTATATAATTTTTTTTAGATTATATAATTATATATATTCCTCTAATCACTCTACATGTAAAAGTATCAAGGTAGAGATATAAAAGAATCAATAGTTTATAAAATATTTTATACTTTATTGCGGCATATATTAACATAAAATGTTAAATAATATAAATTAGTTTAATAAACTATTGTAATTTTTCGATAATCGTATCTTAATACTTTTATGAACAGAATAATGAGACCAATTGGTGAAAAGAAAACACAGTTATTTAAAAAATATATGTATGCAAAATGGATAATTTTTAAAATAAGCAACTATGTGTTTTCTTTCCACCAATTGATTTATTACATTATTTTGTTAATGAAAGTATTAAGAAATGATTATCAAAAAATTAATAGTTTACGAGTTATTTTATGTTAATTTATATAATATGTTAGAATAAGGAACAAAATACCTCGTATTACTCTGTATAATGCAAAATCGCAAAAAACTCAACGATAACTAGTATCGACGAATCATGTACTCGAAAAGGATCAACAATATTATCAATATAATTTGATCTCAATACGCATTGGTACACATGAGTTTTTTTTATTAGGAATCAGAGGCAATTTGGAGCTGCGAATAGTTTCTTACATGTATAACACTGTTATGCTCGTATTTTGCCGATGCCTATGGTATAGCAAAAAGCACGAATTCCTGAGACGATTAGGCATTCCTCTTATTACAAGATCGTCAGATTTGGATGTGAGTTGTCGGCGCGTATCTCTTGATTGCTCTATCTAACATCTTTCGCGGTGTTCTTCATTAATAAACGTTTCTTATTAAAACTTTTCTTCTTAACATTCGTGTTGTTCATTTCGGCGGTTCGGGAGTGCGTGTGCGTGTCTGCGAACGCGACTTCGTAAATCAGCCGCGCAGATGTAACAATACGTTTAAAATGTACGTTTTATACGTATAACATATATTATATGTATAAAACCATATATAATACGTTATGTTTAATACATGTCCAATTCTGTTAGGGACACATTTTGTGTATGAATAATTAATAGAACGATTAACTTTAAAATGGAGTAAAAATGCTCGTATATTTTCTTAAAAATTAACACAATGTCATGGCTTATTATGAGCTTTAATTAAATTAACTTTGAATTAATATAATTAACAAACGTTTCGACTTACAAAACCTTCCTCAGTGCTACAACAGAAATACTATTTTAAATTAATGCATTAAAGAATAACGGATACAATAAAAATTTTAAAAACCATCAATGGTGAAGTGTCAAAATATAAAAAAAATTATTAAAAAATATAAAAAATATCGAACGTCAATAAGTATCCCGCCAGATGACAATAAGGTAGGAACATTTGGATACTTCAATCAACAGTAGATTAATTATGTTTATCGATAAAGATAGATTTGTCAAATTCCTTGATTGAGATCGAAAATCCAAAACAGAAATCAACATGATAAAAATAATAATGTCATATAAAGTAAACTGTAATAACTGCAATGCATCGTATGTTGGCCAAACGAAGAGACAATTGCAGACAAGAGTTAAAGAACATCATAATAATATAAAATTAGGCCAGTCCAAGTACTCAGTAATTTCGAAAAATATCACGGAAATTAATCATGACTTTGATTGGGAAAAAGCTAGTATTCTTGATTTCGAAAAGAATTATCGTAAAAGAAATATTTCTGAAATGATACATATTAAAGAACAAAAAAACGGTTTAAATTTAATAAAAGATACTGAGTTATTGGATAACTCTTATTTTAACATACTTGACGATATACGAGAACATGTTCACAGTTTTAACAACTTGTTTTTACATTCGATTTTATTGACTTACTTTTATTTGACTTACTTTTATTTTCAAACGAGCAACAATCAGTATCTTTAATGTACTTAATTTTCTTATTCTATTCAAATTTTTCTATTGTATTTTTTTTTATTCTATTCTTTCTATTCTAATCTTTGATTGAGAGTTTAGATTATAGTATTTTATATAAATTATCATAAGTTATTATTTGATTCTGTATCTCTTATTCTCACTAATTAATATATTATCTTAATAAATCTATTTGTTCTATAGAATATCATAAAATACTCATAATTAAGAATTCTCAAATCGTGTGATACAAGTTTGTGACAAACTGGATTCTCGATCTCAACCGAGGAATTTGGCAAATCTATCTTTATCGATAAACATAATTAATCTACTGTTGACTGAAGTATCTAAATGTTCCTACCTTATTGTCATTTGGCGGGATACTTATTCGATATTTTTTATATTTTTAAATATTTTTTTTTATATTTTAACACTTCACCATTGATGGTTTTTAAAATTTTCATCGTATCTGTTGTTCTTTAATGCATTACTTTAAGATTGTATTTCTGCATTGTAGCACTGAGGAAGGCTTTGTAAGCCGAAAATTATATTAATTCAAAGTTAATTTAATTAAAGCTCGAAATAAACCATGACATTGTGTTAACTTTAAATTTCACATTATCAATAAAGAAATATAAAATAAAAATAATTAATTGTAAAAATCAAATATTTTACAATATTTTATAATGTCAGGAAATATATGTTACATTTTCATGAAATATATGTTACATTTTTAAATACGTATAAATTTTTTAAAGTGTACGAGGGCAAGTCAATAAGTTTTTAGTAAAATACATTTTTTTTGATCGATTCATTTTTATTTCTCAACATAGTCTCCTTTTAGCTCAATACACTTGATCCAACGATTCTCCAGCTTTCAAGCCATCCGAATAATATGATTTGTTCAACCCTTCAAAATAAGCCTCTGTTTCGGCGATGAGTTGCTCTCTGGTGGTGAATCTCTTTGCTCCGAACCATTTCTTCTTTGGAAACAGGAAATAGTCGCAGGTGACTAAATCTGGCGAATATGCTGGTTGGGGAATCAATTCGTAGTGGAATTCGTTGAATTTGGCCATTGGGCACGTGTGAACCCGTGCATTGTCTTGATGGAAGAGCACTTTCTTCTTCGCCAAATGGAAACGTTTTTTCTTTAAAATGTTGTTGGAACGGTCCAATAAGGCTGCGTAGTAATCGCCATTGATCGTTTGTTTCGACGGAAGATAATCGATATGAAATACCGCGTGCATCCCAAAAAACTGTGACCATCACCTTTCCGGCCAATTTCACAGTCTTCGCCTTCTTCGAAGCTGGTTCACTCGGTGAAGTCCATTGTTTTGACTGTTTCTTCGTCTCGGATGTGAAGTAATGAATCCATATTTCGTCCACAGTAATGAATCGACGCAGAAATTCATCTGGATTACGTTGAAACATCTCCAAACATTGTTTTGAAATCGTCACATGGTCGTATTTATGGTTCGCAGTGAACAAACGCGGCACTCATTTTGCCGATAGTTTTTTCATACTCAATTGTTCGTGCAAAATTGAAATCACTGTGCCATGTGATATGATCTCAATAAACTCGCACACTTTCACTCATCGATCAGTCAAAACAATATTGTGGACTTTATCGATGATTTTTGGCGTAGCAGTTTCAATTGGACATCCCGAACGAGGTGCATTACATGTGGATGTACGACCACGTTTAAATTAATTTACCCAATTATATACAGCCGCAAACGATGGTATAGATGTGCTATGAATATTATCCAACCCGGATTTTGATTACTTTCGTAAAACTTTTAAACTGTTAAACCTTTCATATATAGATATTTGATCACTGCACGAAACTCGTTTTTTTCCATTTTGCAAAAAATACAATGGTTGTTCGCTTTAATCGTCTACAGAAATGAAACCACGCTATGAATTCCGCTCAAAATTTGACAGTAATCAGCTGAAAGATGCTACTTGTCAAAAAGTAATGTAACATGACACTGCGAATGCCTTCTGACAGATTTTCTAAGAACTTATTAACTTGCCCTCGTATTTCAAATGAAATTATTAAACTACTACACATGATATTCATTTTGGTAGTTTGCATAAAATAAAAAATATAACATTTTTGTATAAGTCGGTGGGCTGCAAAAATTAAATAATTAGCAGGTATGCGATCTATGAGCTGCAGGTTGTGCATCACTGGCTTATGGAATAAGGGGAAAATACAATGAAGATTGTACATAAGTATTAATCAAGTAACACTCGATCATAATGATCATGATAAAATCGAAATGATGTCAGCTTGACTGACTTGATGAAAATTTATCTAATTTTACATCTGCTTTAACTTTGCTTGCTGACATTATGTTACTTGAATATTAAATTATAAAAAAGTAAAAAAATTAGATCCTAAATATTGTTGAATAAAATATTGAAAGAAAGAACTATAAGAACAGCACTAACGTTTCTCAGAATTCTTTTTGAATACATTTTTTGTTATAATGTACAATAGAAGTTAGAATTTTAATCCGTTTCTTTACTATCGCATGCACACGGCAAAATTTATTAATAACAAATAAAAATAAACAATCTATATAGGGCCACTAAGAATCATAGGCTGATGAAGATGCCCAACGATTAAATTCTATACCATTAGTCGAATGTAATCTTCTTTATTTTGTTGAACATTTCGGCTCTCTTTGGAGTCCTCTTCAGCAATACATATTTCAAATCCTAATTCATTGAACTTTCCGTCAAATGTGAGTCACTAACAGGTTCCTAACTGAAGTGGATCCTGATTTGACATATATAAAATTAAAATTGAGCCAATAAAAAAAAACCATATCCCAGCAACTCACCTCAAATGAGAAGTTCAATATGTCCATGAAGATTTGGAAGTTTATATCAACTAATAAATTATTGAAATAATTATCTTAGTTTTATTACACATATTAACTATTTATAAACCTTCCTCTCCGGGTAGTCAAAAACTGGAATGATTGATAGAGCTATTTTATTATCTAAATCAAAATTTTATCATAAAAATCTTAGATTAGTCAACACTCTTTTAAGGAATGATTACCCAATGGAATTCATTTTTGACACCATTTCCACAAGATTAAAATTTTTATCTTCTAGACGTATTCCTGTTGAATAAGATTCCATGTTTAACAAGGACAGTTTAGTTGAAAAATATAGAAATAACTCTTTGGTTTTTAATTTCTTACACAAATATCACGCCAGATAAATTTTTAACAATTTATAAAAAAGAAAACTTAAAACCAGCATTTTACAATAATAACAAACTCAGTAGATTCATTAAGGTCCAGAAGGATATCCTCTCAAAAAATTAGAATAAAAATGTAATATAAAAAATAACATGCAAAGATTGTAACGCGTCTTACGTAAGATAAACTAGTAAAAAATTAAATTAAATTCTAGAATTACTGAACACCGTAATCACATTAATTGGAATACCAATTCGCAATCTGTTATTACGAATCATAGAGTTGAATCGAATCATGATTTCGATTGGGAAAATGTCCAAATTCTGGATCATGAGAGATCTTTAAATAAACTTTAACTAATCTCTGAAAAAGCGCACATTCTCATGCAAAAAAATGATTTGAATTTACAGTCTGACACTGAAGGATTAAAGTATACACATTAATACGTGTCTGGAAAGTGGAGTCTATGCCAAGAACAATCAAAAATTTCAAAATTGATATATTTTTACCATTTCTTAGTGTAACATATTCTTATGTGCATTGACTTATGTATTCCCGTATGTCTGTATTCCTCTATTTCTATCGCTATCGCTATTGCTATCGCTATTTCTATCGCTATCGCTGTTACCTTCGCATTGTGTTCAGGCCTTAAAACATAAATTATAAGTCAATCACGTCTATATGACGATGCTAAATGAAATTAACCAATTAAATCATTTCGTAAAGAATTTAATGTTTTTTGAATTTTTCTTGTATACACCTAATTTATGACTTTACGATTATATTAGGAATATTGCAATGTTAGATATGACTTAATTGTTTTGTTCGATGTGTCTTTTTTCAAGTAAACAAATTGTTCATTAAACGTTTTTGATTACCCTGAGAGGAAGGTTTATAAATCGTTAATATGTATAAAATTGAAATAATTGTTTCAATAATTTATTAGTTAATTTAAACTTCCAAAGCTTCATGGATATATTGAACTTTTCGTTTGAGGTAAGTTGCTAGGGTATGATTTTTTTTTATTGACTCAATTTTAATTTTATATATTGTATATCAAATCAGGATCCACTTCAGTTGAACCTCTTAATGACTCACATTTGACGGAAAGTTCAATGAATTAGGATTTGAAATATGTATTGCTGAAGAGGATACCAAAGAGAGTCGAAACGTTAAACAAAATAAAGAAGATTACACACACTCGACTAATGGTATAAAATTTAATCGTTGGCACCTTCATCAGCCTCTGACTCCTAGTGGCTCTGCATAGATTGTTTATTTTTATTTTTTCTTTTTAAGATTTTGAATTTATATAATTTGATTTATTAATAACAATTATGAAATTGAACATTGTATGAAAAAATGGCTTGTATATTTATGACGATTACATCAAACGTCTATTTTTACATAACGAATATTCGCTATAAAAGGAAATTAAAAGGTTGCAAAAGACGATTTCCCACAATTGTCCTCGCAGTATATTCATTTTTATATGGGAATATACTATATATGCACATATGTACATGACTGCAATTTCGTAAACTCTAACTGCCACCACTTAGGGAATGAAATTCATAGAACAAAAAACATGGACCGCGTCTACATTTACTTTAATCGCTTGAACAATGTACTCGTAAGCTAGATTCAGCGATGGAGTTTTCAAATAAAGTTGTCGTTCTGAGAAGAGTGTCGCTAATGAATGCTTGTAATGTACTTGACCTTATTAAAAACGCAATGAATTGAATTCTCAGAGAGAAAAACGCAAACGGAACATTCCATTGACGAACAGCATTGCAATGCATCCTAGGATATATTTATTTATTGACATACAAAGGAATGACATTTTATGAAATAAACATTTAGGATTTTTCTCTGGTTATATTGAACTGGAAGTTATATTGAACTTCTATTAACAACAATAATAATGATAATATTGATAATAATAATAATAGCACTACAATAATAATAGGATTATGATAATAACAATAATGATTTCATAATTTTAATAATAATAGTATTATTAATAAATACATATATTAGATGTACATGCACACATACAGGAGATTTGACATGAAGTAAGTGGTGAGTGCATCATTTCTATATACAGAGTGTCCCACATAATTGTGATCACGATTTTTCCGATATTTCTGATGATTTGACAAGAATTATTTTGAATAAAAGCTGGTCAGTTTCCAATCGACTACAAATTGCAATATTAAAACTTGCAAGATATTCTTTCTTAGAAAAAAAAGTCAAAGTCATCTTAATTTTTTTAATGATACTACGTATTTTTTACTTCATAATATTGTAACTGATGTCAAGACAAGTTCAATGACTTTCTATATTATATTGGCGTTAAGATAAGTCAGACGTGTGGGATCAATGAACGGAAACGTTTTCGTGCAAAATTATTTTGTATTAAACTTTATATGTTTTTCATTACATTGTTCAGTAGAGAAAATGTACCGGTAGACAAATTGAGTCTACGTAGTCATTTCTAAATTTGTGTATTTCCGAATGTAGTTCACAATTCGTTACACACGTATATGTATTTAGTATATATGTAAAAAATGTCAATATAACTTGTAGTATTTGTAACGTAACTCGAACGCTGTTACTTTAAACGACTTAAACGACTTTATTTATTGACTTGTGTTTTTTTATAGTTTGTCATTAGAGAAAAGTAGTTTATTCTCACAAATGTTTGTCTAAAATATATTCCTATAATGAGAAAGTTGACATGCTGTAATACAAAAATCTTTTTCTACTCTAGAATATGTTCATATAAAATTTAATACAAATAAAATAATTTTTCACGAAAACTTTTCCGCTCATTGATCCTACATGTCTAACTTTGAAGTCACTAACTTGAAGGTTTAGCAGGTCACAGAACTCATCTTGACATCAGTTACAATATTATGAAGTAAAAAATACGTAGTATCATTAAAAAAATTAAGATGACTTTGACTTTTTTTTCTAAGAAAGAATATCTTGCAAGTTTTAATATTGCAATTTGTAGTCGATTGGAAACTGACCAGCTTTTATTCAAAATAATTCTTGTCAAATCATCAGAAATATCGGAAAAATCGTGATCACAATTACGTGGGACACTCTGTATATAGAAATGATGCACTCACCACTTACTTCATGTCAAATCTCCTGTATGTGTGCATGTACATCTAATATATGTATTTATTAATAATACTATTATTATTAAAATTATGAAATCATTATTGTTATTATCATAATCCTATTATTATTGTAGTGCTATTATTATTATTATCAATATTATCATTATTATTGTTGTTAATAGAAGTTCAATATAACTTCCAGTTCAATATAACCAGAGAAAAATCCTAAATGTTTATTTCATAAAATGTCATTCCTTTGTATGTCAATAAATAAATATATCCTAGGATGCATTGCAATGCTGTTCGTCAATGGAATGTTCCGTTTGCGTTTTTATCTAATGAGTCATGCCTCGTTTTTCTCTCTGAGAATTCAATTCATTGCGTTATAAATAAGGTCAAGTACATTCATTAGCGACACTCTTCTCAGAACGACAACTTTATTTGAGAACTCCATCGCTGAATCTAGCTTACGAGTACATTGTGCAAGCGATTAAATAAATGTAGACGCGGTCCATGTTTTTTGTTCTATGATTTCATTCTCTAAATGGTGGCAGTTCGAGTTTACGAAATTGCAGTCATTAATATTCATGCGTGCATACATAATACATTCCCATATAAATCGGAACAATGAACACACTGCGAGGACAATTGTAGGAAACCGCCTTTTGCAACCTTTTATTGCAATCTTTTAATTTTCTTTTATGGCGAATATTCGTTGTGAAATAGACGTTTGATTTAATCGAAATCGACTTAAATATACAAGCCATTTTTTCACATGATGTTTAATTTCATAATTGTTATTAATAAGTTTTGCCGTGTGCACGCGGTAATAAAGAAACAGATTAAAATTCTAACTTCTATTGTATTATACATTATGACAAAGGTGTATTGAAAAATAATTCTGAGAAACGTTAGTGCTGTTCCTATTACAGTTCTTTCTTTCAATATTTTATTCAACAATATTGAGGATCTTCAGAATTTTTTAATTTTTTTATAATTTAGCAATATTCAAATAACATAATGTCGCAGCAAAGTTAAAGCAGATGTAAAATTAAATAAATTTTAAGTCAGTCAAGCTGACATCATTTCGATTTTACCGTAATCATTTTGATCGAGTGTTACTTGATTAATACATATGTACATTCTCCATTATATTTTCCCCTTATTGCATAAGCCAGTGATGCACAACTTGCAACTCATAGATCGCATGCTTGCTAATTATCTAATTTTTTGCAGTCCACCGACTTATACGAGAATATTATATTTTCTATTTTATGCAGACTAAATAAATATCACGCGTAGTAGTATAATAATTTTATTTGAGATACACTTTAAAAAATTTAAAAAAATTTATACGTATTTAAAAATGTAGCATATATTTCATGAAAAAATGACATGATTATAAAATATTTGAATTTTTTAAAGTGTTTTTTCTAAATTTAAAGGTATTCTTAAGGATAACCATTATTTTAAAAAATATTGATTACTGAATAAATATTTTTTTCATAAAATTTTGGATGTGCAAGGAATAAAATTCTGTCTGATTGTTCAATAATTACACCTTTCTTTTGTTCAATCTGGTAATTAAAGTTAAAATTTAACTTCCTACTAGAATTTGTAGATTTTTTATCAAAAATAATCAAAAATAATTCCGTTTTTAATTAATAATTTAACATCCAAGAAACTAATTTCTTCATCATCGCAATATTCAACAATAAACTGTATTCTTTCGTGACACGAATTGAACATGCACAAAATTGTCTCAATTTGATCTTTTTTAGTAGCTGAAATAATATCGACGTAATAGTAAAAAGGAATAAAAAATGTTAATGTTTTAAAAATGTCATTTTCTAAGTTTTGTATTGCGCAGTTCGCTAAAATAGAAGATAGAGGAGATATAGTTGCCATAGACAAACCAAATATTTGTTTGAAAATTACATCGTTAAATTTGAAAAAAGTAGAATTTAAAACAATAGAGACACATTTAATGATAGCGTGGTATTAATTCCCATTCTTCTCTATATGCATTTCAAGGCTAATTCATTAGGAATATTAGTGTATATTGATACAATGTCAAACGAAACAATTTGATAATCTTGTTGAATAAACATGCCATTAATGCTTTTCACCAATTCGGAACTATTCTTAATGTAACTAAAATCTTTCATAATCTTATCAATAATTTCCTTTAAGAAAGTTGTAAGATTGAAGAAGGGACTATATATACAACTAATAATAATTCTTAAGAATAGCCTTCTTTATGTACTTTGCCTGATATGATTTATATCACTGTCAGAAATATGTTCTCCTATAAGTATATTGATCTATATACTTTTTATTTTTCCAACTGGTTACAAATGTCCGAATTTTCGTCGTCATTTTATTTAAAGGATTTTTATTAGTTATTGTATATGTATTACGATAAAATGCCATGCATTTTGTTGTTATAATCATTCACATCTAGTAATACAGTGGTATTATCTTTGTTAGCTCTGATAATTAATACATCCAGATCAGAAACAAATTTGTTAGATTTTCCAATACCTTTCTTAATTAAATTGTTAATATAATTATTAGGATTACTAAATTATAAATTCGTAATTTCTAAAAAGTGTAATTTCTGTAAGATAGGTATTGAGTTTTTTCTTATTATATTTTGTGTTTTAGCATCTAATTTATTTAGATTAAATTTAATATGTTTAATAAATTCAATTATTATTTTATCTTTATTAATAATATTGTTTGGTAAATTGAATCGTTGTCCTAATTGCAAAATAAATTTAACGTTGTTAGGAATATTTTTACCACTCAGATTAATAAGCCATTTTTCATTAATGTTATCAAATTTATAATTCAATTTAAATGATAACGGGTTGATATTTACGTGATATTTTTCAATCGAATTATCTACAACAAATTCCTGCATTAAAATTTTATTAATTTTATAAGAAATAAAATGAGAAGGTTGGTTCTTGTTAGCGATTTTTTAATACACATGTTAAAATTGATATTTTTTATTTTTTATTTTGTTATAAAAATTAGACATCCGTAAGTTATTAATCTTTTAACTAATTTTATTATTCTCTTGATCCCATATTTTATTAAAATTTATTTTTTGTCGATGGAAAAAGGAGTCACTTATATCTATTGATAATGCGCGATAAACAGTTCTATAACTAATATAATGATTGTAATGCTTCTTATATTGGTCAGACTAAAAAGCTTCGTTTGAAAGAATATAATGCTAATATAAAAAGCTTTCTAATACAATATAATATCTATTGTTTTTCAACACCAGCTAGAACGCGATCATAAATTTGATTGGGACAACACAAAAATTATAGATTCTGAAATATATCATATTATAAAAGAATGATATCATAGATGATACACATTAAGAGGCAAGAGTCAGGATTAAATAAACAAAGTGATACTTTGCGATTTCCTGATATTTTTATGCCTATAAAAAATTATTTCCCCTCAATATTCCATCCCTACGTAGTGATTTCTCTCTCCTTTTTCTTCCAATATATATAAATACTGTCTAAAATTGCTGACAATGTCATTGTGATTACACGAAATTTCGTACAGAACATAATCTTAACATCTTAGATAGAATATTTTTCCATCTATGGTAATATTCTTCTAACAAAATAACATCGCATTATTGTATTATATTGATAGTGTGAAAACACGGGTAAGTTTTGTGCGTGCGTGCGTGCGTGCGTGCGTGCGTGCGTGCGTGCGTGCGTGCGTGCGTGCGTGCGTGTGTGTAATTAAATAATATTGTACTTACCTTTTTTTTGTATGATATTAACTTATTGATATTTATTTTATTAGAATCTGGTAATCCCGTTTTAATATACAAGTTATCAAGAATAAATTCTTAATTTCACTGTAAAAGAGATTATGAAGAGATTAATTTTTAAGATTTCGCATTGCAACATCTTAATGTGCTAAATTGTATTTTTTAACATTTACATTCTCTCTTGATTGTATTGATAATAGTCACGACCGAAATGTTTACATGTAATTTTAAATATATGACTTGGGCGAATAACAATTTGCATGTGTGACTATATGCTCTTCCATATTTTTGTTTTATGTTATCGAGCCAACTTCAATACCTTTGTTTGTTTTATTTATATGCTCTGTATAATTCTAAATTTAAAAGATTTAAATTTATAAATAAGTATCAGAAATTTTTTTCAGATTTTCTTTGTAAATTATAAAATGAATGAAGAATTAAAAAATTAAATTATAAAATGAATGAAGAATTAAAAAATTTTAGAACATATTTCAAAATTTATGTACATAAGAGATGCTAGATGTTCAGAGATCTTCTCGCTTATATGTATAAAATGTACCAATTTCTATAAAAAAAAGTCATAAAATTATACAGAAATTCCAAAAAATTCTGAAATTTATATAGAAATTCTGAAAAATTAGAATAAAGGATTCCAAGATAAAAGGCACAAAACTTATGGAAATTGAATTTCGGTCGAATTGGTTGAAAAATTGAATTGTTGTAGATCTTATTGTCAGGATAAAAAGTGTCCGCATGACCCCCTATAATAAACCATTTCACCTCTACGAGGCACCATTTTTCAAACTAATACTATACTGAAAAAAAAATTTACTAAATTTTAATAATTCTTTGAATAATCTTAATGGAATATTTACGAAATCTAAACATATTTATTAGACACAAGAACCATTAATTTGATTCAACTATCATTTCTTTTATTTACCCAGATAGCACCGACGTCCAGGGAACTGTCCAAATGCTTTGCATTTGGACACCCAGACGTCTATACGAATACGCTGTCCGAATAAAATCCGACGGACGTCAGTTTTTCACAACTTATATAGATTTTGTTATTATTACTCATAAATTTTTTCCTTTATAGTTTTGAACTTATTTCAGCAATAATTATATTTGGGACATCCATAGGATATCCCAAAGAGATTTAAAATAGATCCAAAATGGACCTAAATATAATTTAGTGTAGTGCCATATTATTTCGCAGTTATTGCTGAAATAAGTGTTCAAAACTATGTAAAAGAGAAAATTTATGAGTAATAATAACAAAATCTAAAATACAAGTTAATATAATTACACATTTATTATATAAAACATGAACACATTTCAAATTACAATTCAATTATAATTAATTAGGAAGCTTTTGTACTTATGCCACACGGAAAAAACACTACGAAAATAATTTTCGTTTATTAATACATATATTATTAATATACAGGGTGCATCATCAAAATCCGAATAAATCGAACAATTTCTTTAAATAAAATGTTTTTAATGGAAAATTAATTATTACAAAAAATCCTTTTACATGGTATTTGGGGGATCCCTGTAGAGCACAATTATTCGATATATCTCCCATTTGCTTGAATGACGGCCTCTATTCTTGGTCTGAAGCGTTCGCACACATTCTGTAATCTAGCGTTGTCTATGCCGAATGCTGCTTCAATAATGATCCTTAATGACGTCACATTGGGATGCCGAGACTTGTTTGTGACCCTTTCAACTACGCTCCATACATAGTAGGGATTTAAATCTGGGCTATTGGGAGGCCAGAATTCCTTGGGTCAAAACATATTGACCTTGTTTGAGAGCTAATTTTGAATCAAATAACTCGTATGAGTCGGTGCACCGTCCTGCTGAAAAAACATATGACTTTCCGGACGCCACAATTCCCATCCATGGGTTCACTACATCTATCAGAACATGGAACAATTGCTCTGGGTAATCCAAAATCAATGGTTGAGTCCTTTCAACGACTGCGGGGAACCTCGTTGTGCGTTCTTTCTGAGTGACTCTTCCTCGCTGGCATACTGGAACCTTCGTTGGAGTATTCCAAAGTATATTTTGTCACAACGTCATAAACGATTGATTCGGGTATCCAAAGAACCGAATTATTTCCGTTACTGAGTGCCCAGCGCGAAGGCCTTCGATGATCGCAGATCTTCGATTATACTCCGCATTTGATTTCAACATTGCGGACATTTTGAGAATATGACTGTTTATTAGAAGTATCAGGCTTTCTCGGACGCCAACAACAACTTCTGGCGGAGGTACAATATAGCGGAAAATTTAAATTGAAATTTGTCTGGATTTTGATCATGCACCCTGTACATTGGTTATGATAATCATAAGGTGGACATATATCTTAATAGTTATGCTTTTCCGTGTATGTATAAAATATGGATTATAAATACAGATGAAATTTGAAATAAATATTGTGCGTGCGTGTGTGCATGCGTGCGTGCGTGCGTGCGTGCGTGCGTACGTGCGTGCGTGCACGCACAAATTGATAATTACAACTGCTTCGCTGCTCACCGTCATTTTTCTCCCGCCGTGAATTCGTTAGTTTCCACTTCGCCTTGCCACGTCCATGTATTTCTTCTATACTCGGGCACTAATTCGCTAACTTTAACGTATAACAACAAACCGAAAGCTCAGATCAAAAAATGGCTCAGGACTTTTCTTGGATTCTTGTCCTGTATTTCACAGTATGCTCCATTCCAGTAAATACTGTTCGTTACAGTAATATAACGTGGAAATAACGAATAATATAACACAAATTATTTTTATGATATAAAACTGTTACATATCATGCATATAATTATGTAATATGCAATGTTTACAGTATGAAATATTATTGCAATTTAATATTGTTATAATGTAACAATCAATGTTATATAAATTTTTTCTGTACATATTATTTATATAATTCAGTTACAAAACATGGTTATTGAAGAAACTTCCATTGCGATAGTTTAAAAACAATTATTATCTGAACTAGATTATTACAGTGAATTAGATTTTAGTTTAAATTATATATTTAGTTTACACATACGCACGTATGCACGCACGCATCTACACAGCACACACATACACGCGCGCGCGCGCGCATACGAAAATGAAATATTGCCCACTGATTTGTCCAAAACGTGATAGTACTCAAGAAATAAAAACATTTTTAATTAAAATGAAATAGTTTATTATATATTTTTAAATACTTTTTTATATGTTATATATTATAACTTCATAATACTACTGTGTACAATACTCTACTGCAGTGTAATATTATTACTTGAAAATATATTTTCAAGTAATAGCATCAGTATGTCTAAACATATGTTGTAAAATTCTCATTTCTTCATGACGAGATGGTAGAGTGGCAACTCAATCTCCTTATTCTATTGGCAATGGTTGACAATTTACTTTACTTCGACTCTGATTCCGAACAATATACAGTGTACAATTAGGAGAAAACTCTTCAATACCTTCTTCTAATTATAAAAAACTTATTTTAGAATTTATAAAGAACATCGAAAATAGTCTTAATAAATTACACATAAGCAAATGATTAGATTAAATGGTTAGGAACCGAATCATATCAATTATTAATAATCTCTCATCTAGTTTTAGTCAGATTGATTCTTTGAACTATAAGCTTGCAGATATGTAGAATGCACCAAAATTTTTGAGGAACAACCTGATATTATAACTAGAGCCGATAAGGATAATGCATAGTGTGATAATAGCAATGAGAAAAGAAGACTATAGACAAAAAATACTTACATTACTAAGTGATGAAAATACATATAAGATAATTAAAAAAGATCCTACTAATACTCTTTCTAGAAAATTGAAAGAGTTACTCACCAGATGGAAGAAAAAAAGAGTTCATTTCGCAACATATTTACAATAAATTGTACAACAGTGACGAGGTATTATTTGGCGCTTATGGGCTCCAAATATCCATAAACTGGGATCGCTTCTAAGAATTATCATCTCTGCTATCGATAGTCCATTATATTCTTTAGCAATATTTCTACGTAAAATATTTTATAAAATTAGTGTTGACTCATTCGATTATATAAAAAATAGTTTTCATTTGATTAAAATTTTGAGTAAAAAAACATTAGATGATAATTCTATTTTAATTTCACTTGACGTGGTTTCCCTTTTTACAAACTTTATTGATTGACTTGGCTCTTGACAGCATAATCTCTAACAGATAGCCGGTAATTCCAAAAATATTTCAAAAGACGAATTTTTTATCTCCCTAGAATTAGTTTTTAATTCTTCATTTTTTTCTTTTGATAATATTACAATTGATTCGTTTGAGCCGTGCATTGCGAGAAAAACGGCCGGAATACGAACAAAGACATGATAAAGTTATTTTTTTTCATGACAACGCTCGGCCTCATGTCGCAAAAGTAGTAAAAAAATATTTGAAAACGCTCAAATGGGATGTTTTACCGCACCCACCGTATTGTCCGGACATTGCTCCTTCTGATTATTGGTTGTTCTGAAGGCAGCATGATTTGGCAAGTCACCGGTTCACTTCTTTTGCAGAAATCGAAAATTGGCTCCAAAATTGGATCGCCTCCAAAGACGAATCATTTTTTCGAGATGAAATTCGAAAATTGCCTGAGAGATGGGAAAAAGTAGTAGCCAATACTTTAATTAATCTGTTCATTTATTTTATTTTGAAATAAACGCATTTTTGAACACAAAAAAACGGACCGAACTAATTTGTACTCCCAATTTATTTACAGACAAAAATTTGGAATGCCCATGAGCTCACCTCTATTACGAGTAATCGCGGATTTAGCATTATAAGATCTGGAAAAAAAGGCATTGAATACTTTAGCTTTCCATATTTCCTTTTATATTCACTACGTAGTTGACATTGCAATGGGAGCAAAAAAAAAGACATATTACAAGTTTTTAATTCGTTTCATCTTCGATTACAATTCACGATTGAAATTGGTGGAGTCAGATTAAATTATTTAGATATTACTATTATCAAGAATAGATATTACTATTATCAATATTCTTGAATATGATTGGTACCACAAGCCTACTTTCTCCGTAGGTATCTGAATTTTTTTTCTCAGCATTCTATTTTGCAAAAGAGAGGTTCGATTATAGGATCTTTTTGCTATCAATCTAATATCATAAAAGACCTTTGTCATTGAGACACTTTTAAATAATGACTATCCAATTGATTTTATTTTTAACACAATTAATGAGTGCCTGAAATATTTATTGAGTAACAAAACCTTAAAATAAAATACGAATGATATTTCCAATGAAGATATTAAGAAGTTAAGAAGTCATGGTTTATGATTTCATTTGTTTCGGAGATCTCATACAAATTCAAGCACATAATTAAAGATCTTTATGTTGACTTTGTATTTTTTAGTCTCAACAAGCTCAATTCTTTTATTAAAACACATAAAGATCTTTTAATAAAGCAAAAAAGAACGTAATTTACAAGATATATTGCGATGCCTCCTATGTCGGATAGACAGGGAGGACTTTAAAAACGAGAATCTCGAAATAACATACGAAGGAACACGAGTAATCATTCTGTTATTACCGAACACAGATTGGATCTAAACCATGATTTTGATTGGGAAGGCACAGAAATTGTTAATCAGGAGCGATTTTTGTACAAACGACGTATTTCGGCTACATATTCAGTTATAAATATGCTACATATTCAGTTACAAAAAAAAACAACTTTAATTTGCAATCTGACACCGAATTTTTACATCACTCATACATTTTGATTCTCAATAATTTACACTGATTTAAATTGCGCGCCGTTTTTGTTTTTATTATTTTTAAGTAACAGTCTGACATATGTTAGTAATACCATTCATTTTACTTATTATTTTGTACACTATTATCTTGACTCTCTTTGACTCATTTGAATATTGACCATCACAATATTCGGAACGATTGTAGTGAATTTATATCGCTAAATATGAATAATTTGCGGATCTTTTGTTTTTGACTTTGATTGATTTTTTATGTTCACGTCTTTCATGGCTACATAAGTGAGAGATTAATTTTTCTTTATAAAAAATAATTGATAACATTTTTTAAATTTGCAGATTTTTATCTGTTAATCTGGAATTGTCAACTTTTGCCAATAGAATAAGAAGATTGAGTTGTTCTACCGTCTCGCTATAAAAAAAGAAGTGAGAATTGTACAACATACGTTCAGACATACTAATGAACGGCCCGGAAACAGGCCGAAATGTTTATGCGTAACTATAATTATACTATAATTTTTTGACAATAAACGATTTTTATTTTACTACAACCGCGCAAAAAACTCGCATTGGCCCTTGTTTATTTTTGTTTATATTATTCAATTAATCGACGTAGGAGAGACCGGGGCTAGTAGATTCATTTTTCAGTTTCGAATTTTTACAGACAAAATTAAGAGACTTATCGAAAAAATGAATTCTACACCAGTTACTACATACATTTGACTACCTAATAATATTTTAATAATAAGGAGAAACTAATAACTAATATGAAAAAAATGCATTTTTCTAATGCATTCCATCTGATTCAACTAGCGCTATTACCCCGAGACCGGGATAATTCGACTAAGATTATTAAAATAAAGATTAATGTATTTTAAGCTACATCTTTGGCAACATATTAATAAAACTTTTATAAAAATATATTTTAAACAAAATTTTCGCTTCGCAGGGCAAACAATATTTCTTTTTGCAAAAAAGTTCACTTCTTGCAAAAACATGTCGAATAAACCTAGTTTTCGAGATTGAACATGAAGGAACAAAACTTATAATAAATTTACCACTGACGGAAATCTCTTTAAACGAATAAAATTTTGAGTAAGTATTATAAGAGTCGTCACTAAATGAGTCATACAGTTCCATGCTGTGATTAGTCTACTATCTCTATCCGTTCATTTTTTAAAACCATTAACAATATGCGATAACAGAGACACATAAACAAAGAAAATCTGTTGGACTTTATTAAATAAGAACTACACTTACTGTTTAAGTAGAAATCAAATATCTCAAATATCATATATGATAGTAAAACAAAAAACTTAGAATAAAAATATTTACTTAGGTGTACGATTTTTTAAAATTGTGGCAAAATTCTATCTAAATCATAGATGTGTTCGCAACGAGATGTTACAGCAAACTTAGCGGCAGTCGCTGCTACGTGCTCAGACACATTTACGCATGTCAAGCGTATTTTATTTTTAATGTAGCCTCGATTATTCTGCTTACCTCTATATTGAACTGACTTCGGATTCCACTGTTAAAGGAACTATTACATATTTTTCAAAATTAGAATTAGAAATTAATAACTTTAAATACTTTGTTTGTACCTCTTTGCTGAAATAATAATAGGTTCAGAAACAAAAGAATTATCGATTATATTGTAAATATGTTTAGATTTTGAATTACAAAATTCTAAAAGAAAAGACTGAGTATTAATAATTCTCCTATCGCAAAGATATATGTTATTTTCATACATCATATCGTAATAGTTGTAACAAGAATCGTAATTTCATTAAAAATTTTTGCAATACATTGTCTTTTATTTTATAAAAAATACCTTATATACACACATATACACACACACACACACACACATAATTATTTTATGGTAATGTAATATAAATATTATTTTATTATATAACAAAAATATAACTTCCATTATATTGTATTACATGTTATATTTATGAGTGGGAAATTACAATTCATCGGTATATTACCGGTAACAATTATGTTTATTGCTTGTAACATTCTAATTTATTGCACTTATATAATATTAATATAACAATGTCTAGGATATACGTTTTTTTGTTACATACACACACATATATATATATATATATAAAAGAATTCTCAGTATCAGGCTGCTCCTCGTCCTGATGAAGTGGACTGCAAGGCTCACGAAACGTTGGCATTCCAAGAATGGATCTAGACACAGAGAAAACCCACGAAATAACAGTTATAAAGAACACAACAGTTATAAAGAATTCTCTTTTTCCAGATTGGTTTCTTTATCATTTTTATATTTTATAAATATAGTGTTAGGAAAAGGATTGGTGTTCTTGTTACGTTAAGTGGAACGTTGTTTTCTCTTCGTCAAAGACTTATGTCTTGTGTCTTGTGGCTTTTCGGCGATCTGTGTCGTTTGCCCTGTGGGTTGTCGGCGATTTGTGTCGCTTGCCTTGTGGCCACGCCCGATGTGTGATTCGTCAGCGCGTAATAAAATGAGGCTGTTTGCTTTGTGCGAAAATATTTTAATGCATCTTAGATTACACTCGCGTCGTACAATATCGAAAAAACTGGCGAGTAACACTACTGATTCGCACGCAAGCAGCATAGTCGCGCGCATGCCCTCTCCCTCGGTGGGCCTTACCAGCGCCACGGGAACGCTTAGTCATGTCGGTAAGCCGACGTGCTGATATTAGATCGGCTGAGCTAAACTTATCTTAACAAGCGCCGACATATAGATTATATATGAATATAAGGAGATTAAATTTTTTAAACATTGAGTGAGATTATATAATATGCATTATTATTAGGTGTACAACTTTGCTTCCGCCGTTTTTTTTCCGAAATTCGATGCTTTATTGTAAAAAACTGATTATACATTTATGATTCAAAGTATTGTTCGCTGGCCACTTTCTCCCATCTTTCGGGCAGCGTACGAGTCTCGCGTCGAAAAAACTGGTCATCTTTTGAGGTGATCCACGAATCGATCCAATTTTTTATTTCTTCATAAGATCGGAAGTGCTAGTCAGCCAGGCCGTGTGCCATTGATCGAAACAAGTGATAGTCAGAGGGAGCAACGTCTGGAGAATACGGCGCGTGGAGTAGGACTTTCCATTTCAACGTTTCCAAGTACGTCTTGACCACTTTCGCAATATAGGGTCGAGCATTGTCATGCTGCAAAATCACTTTATCGGCTCAAACGCATCAATTGCGTTCGATACTGATCGCCTGTGATTGTTTCAGTCGGTTTTAACAGCTCATAATACACTACGCCGAGCTGGTCTCACCGAATACAGAGCATGATCTTGGAACCGTGAATATACGGTTTGGCCGTCGACGTGGAAGCATGGCCGAGATTCCCCATGATTTTCTGCGCTTGGGATTATCGTAATGAACCCATTTTTCGTCCCCAATCACAATGCGATGCAAAAATCCCTTCCGTCTTTGCTTTTCAAGCAGCTGTTCACAAGCAAACAAACGCCATTCAACATCTCTCGGCTTCAACTCGTACGGCACCCAATTTCCTTGCTTCTGAATCATTCCCATGACTTTGACACGTTTTGAAATGGCTTGTTGAGTCATTCTCAATGACCGTGCCAATTCTTTTTGATTTTGACACGATTCTTGATCAAGTAATGTCTCCAATTCTGCATCTTCGAAAACCTTCTCTCTTCCGCTATGCCGGTCTTCGACGTCAATATCACCGTTCTTGAAGCGTTGAAACCACTCACGACACGTTCTTCCATTAATAGCGGCCTCACCATGAGAATTTGAGAGCATTCGATGAGCCTCAGCCGCAGATTTCTTCATATTGAAGCAGAAAATTAAAACCTCCCGCAAATGACGAGAATTTGGCTGGTAAACTGACATTTTCAATCGAGAATAACTTTATAATGCAGACACAAATCGACTAATGTTTCTATGGGGTTATGTTGACAAATGCCCAAGTTTATTGTATGACGTCTATGATCTATTTATTTCGACCACCACTTACACCATCCACTGCTAAAGACATCTACAGGAAAACGGCCGAAGCGAAGTTGTACAACTTATATATTTTAGAAATTTACTTTTCTACTTGGATTCTTGTCCTGCATCATATAATATATGTTTTTTTTTTTAATTACAACCTGTATAAATATTAGTTAAAAGTAATTTGCAGAGTTCTTCATTTACATAAATAAAAAAAATAATATAAAATCAATCTTAGTAGAGTATTTATTAGTATTTATATCCAGTCCGGATTTAATATAAATTCCTATATATAATATTCCTATATAAATACAATAGTTTATTTATATAAACTATATAAATAATATTTTTTGTTCAAAAATTACAACTTACACTGATGTTTTTTGATTATGACATTAATTGCAATAAAAGAAAAAAACAAAATAAAGTAAAACTTATCAATATAGTAATATGTAATCTAAGATATTATTATTTTTCATTCTAAAAAATACAAGGTCACATTATACTGTCCAAACGTAATAAAAACGTTTATAAAAATTTTTGTTTAAATCTAATTTTGCAATGCATATAATAATTTGTCTTCAATCATTTTTTAACACTCCTATTTATTTCTTTATTGGAATCTGTGATCCTATGATTTTAAGGGGATGCTGGAGTGTCCTGTTTTATCATTAATTATTAAAGACTCTTTTCTCGTAACTGTGTGTAGATTGAAAAATCTTTCTCCACAATTAAAGTATTGACAGCAACGTAATTCGCCAGCTACATTTGAATACGAAAAACGAAAGAAAATTGAAGACTTTCAATTTTGTTATCGGCTTCTATAGTCAACACATCACAATATGTGCTGCATATAAGAGTTTCAGATCTTGCACGTTCATAAAAAGTAGCTGGCGAATTGCAAAAAATCTGAAAGAACAATCCTATGCTTTTAGAAACGAGGTAGGGGTTTTAGTATAAGAGAAAAGAATAACCGAAAATTTCGTTTATATATTATGAGTGAAATTGACATGAAGCCATGAAACTAAGCAGTATTTTAGTTCCGCGATATTCCGACAGCGGCGCTGTCATGAAAAGTGCGTCTCTGAACCATAGAAAGGATCTGAATTATCGACCTACTCAGGCTCATATCAATAAACGTGCCCTGGTCAAAGTTTTTTCTTTTGAAAGGAAAAATATTAATAAAATAAATATGATATTAATTATTTCAATTTTGTTGAAATAATTTCTTCCTACACAAGAAACATATTAATAATATTATATTATTTACATATGAATACAAATGAAGATAATTATTTTAATTACACTGTTCTGTTTTTTACATACATTTTATTTAGTAAATTATTTATGCATATATGTAAAATAACACACACACACACACACACACACACACACATATATGTATATATAATATGTATATATAATATATGTATATATAATAGCATATATATATAATAACATACATACACATGCGTGTGCGTATGTATGCGCGCGCGCGCGCGTTTGTGTATGTGTGTGTACATATATACACACATGTTTAAACTTTATTTACTGAATTATTTACACATGCATATATCAAGGTTCGGAACGCGATATGTGTTTCGGTTGAGCTTCTATTCTGCTCGGATGTCGAAACGACAAGCGGCAATCTCGTAGCAGATAATATAGCATATAAATGAAATTTTCGAATATTCATTGTTCTTATACTAAAGGTTATAACTCGTTGCTTTCTGCAAGCATAGTATTGTTCTTTAAGGTTTTCTGTAAATCGCCGGCTATTTATGCAAGGTCTGAAATTATTGTATACAGCACATTTTTGACTCAACTCGGATGTCGAAATATCGGCTTAGTAAGAAGCGCCATTCCTCCTATCGGTCGCGCGCAAACGAAATAGTAGCGCTATTCAACTACAGAAATGGATTGAACCATTGTAAATAAATCAGCAATATATTATCAGCTGGAAACGCCATAATAATATATTTTTGTATATATAGAAATATATATCAGGATCGTTGTTTAGAGAAGGAAATCGTGCGACTTTGCTGCATCGACGATGCCAGAATCGATAGAAATCACATTCTTGAATTGCAGAACGAATTATTGAAACAGAAGTACGACAGAGTAAGACAGAGAAAAAATAAAAAAGGATAGAAATTCCGATTGTAATCGGTGAGACTCCGCACGCCGAGCTCGTCGAAGGAAACAGCGAGTCTATCCTTCAGAGAGTCTCTCTCTCTCTCTCTCTCTCTCTCTCTCTCTCTCTCTCTCCTCTGCTCTCCTTTCCTCTCCTCTCCTCCCCTCCCCTCCCCTCCTCCTCTCTCTCTCTCTCTACGGTCGCTTGTTTCTAGCGACCGAAAATGTTTTCTGGAAAATTTCGGCCGCTAACGTATATTTTATTAATTAAGAGGAGAAGGAACATTATAGATAACATATAAGTTTTAATAAATTATGCTAATCCTATATCCCTCCAATTTATGTATAATAGCAAAAATAATTTCAAAACACGATAATTTACAAGATATTGATATTTCCATGACTTTCCAAGAGTTATATACAAATGATTTGCATAGAAGTGATTTGCATGACCTCGGCGTGGTCTCACGCGTATGATGCGAGATCTGAATGTTAGAGATCCCATGATCAATTCCTTTTTTCTTTTTTCATAATTTTTTTTTATTAAATGACATTGTTAATAAACACATATTACAGGCTAAATATATATTTTTTTAATTATTGAAATTATATGTGTACTTCTAAAAGTTTTAAACCGACAATTGTAACAAAAAATAATTCGACGTAGTATGCGTCGAATAGATAGAAAATCAGTATTTTTATATGTAAAAATATATGTAAGATCTGTTTACCTTTAGAAAAAATCCGAAAAGAAATCATGTTTCTGTAATAATATTACGTTGATGTCGATCAGTATCTTCTGGTCAGTATCATCTTTCTGTGAAATGTTTTTTTTATAACTATCATCCGAATGAAAATTCTGATAATCAATCAAATCGCAAAAGTGCGATGATTAATATAATTATGAGGATGATGTCAATATAATTTTATAATTAACAAATTAAAAAGCCTTTATATATGCCTTTATATGCAACATACAAATAATTTTTTTTTTATTTACTATTGAAGTGATTCAGTATTCTTCCTATAGTTATTGGAGTACATGTTAAATTTTGGGTCGACTTTTGAAGCGTCGCTTTCTTTCCCTCCGCCGCCGCCGCTCAATGCTCGACGGCTGAGCCGTACCGGATCACGTACGGATGTGTATCTCAGGAGCGTTGCACTAAGAAATATGCTGCTACCTTCTAGCAAATAATCAATCTTTTACTTCCCTTAGTCTTATGTGATGTCTTCTTTATTCAATATGCCTTCTTTATTCATATGTTGAATAAAGAAGACATCGCGGAATTACTGGAGTTAAGTCATTCCAGTTTAAAATTACGCATCTCGTTCTGTATCGACTCTTATTGTTTAGCCTTAAATTGATATTATCAGTATTCTATATTAAAAGATATTACATTTTGTGGCACATAAGCGTGATCAGTAACTCTATGAAAGAAAACCGAATGTATCATAAAAATTATAAAGTAATATTTTAAAAATGCATAATATTCAGTAAAATGTATTTACTTATTAATATGATGTTCAATCACTATTATTAAGAAAATAACAATTATATAGGAAGGAAAATATTTTTATGATAATTTTCATGCTAAAATGTTGTCATGTTAATTTTCATGTTAGAAGGTATGATAACAGCATATTTCTTATACTGTGACGCTCCTAAGATGCACGTCCGCGATCCAGCGGTTCAGCCGTCGACTGTTGAGCGGTTGTAAAGGAAAAATAGGCAGCATTTCAGAAATTGACTCGAAATGTGTAACTAGTTCTGAGCACACTAAAGTACACATATAATTTTTATAATTTTATAAAAATATATTTGGAGTAATATGTTCATTAATAACGTTATTTGTTTAAAAAAAAATTAAGAAAAAAAGGAAAAAGCAGGATCGAACATAGGATCCTCAATATCCTAATCTCGCACTTAACACTTAAGACCACATTGAGTTTTTGCGGATCACCTCTATGAACGCGGTACATAAACTACATGGAAAATTGTAAACTATATCTCGTCAACTATCACTAGCAAAAATGATTTGAAATCATTTTTGCTATTATACATTAATGAGAAAGATATATGATTATCCCTTTCACTTACAATATCATGTGAGACTCGTAGTAAAGAAATCGGGCCAAACAACATGTTCCAGGCTGTTAATTATGGCACGCGCCATCGAAACTTAAATTGTAGGGCAAAGGGTTAATATAATTTAATAAAAATTATGTATTATCTAGAATGTCTCTTTCCCTCTTATGATACACGCCAAGCGGCCGAGATCGCCGAGAAAATATTTTCGGTCGCTAGAAACAAGATCACAGAGAGAAGGACAGAGAAAGACTCATTGTTTTGCTAGACGAGCCCAGTTCGGCGTGTCCGCGCGGAGACTCCGATTACAATCGGAGTTTCTATCCGTTTTTGTTTTTTTTCTGTCTCGCTCTATCGAAACAACCGAAATTGAAAGAATTTTAAATCATAAACACGGTTGCCAGTTCTCTTTGGAGATGTGAAAATCTCCAATTTTTGTCGTCTGCTGGAGTATTAAATATTCGTCCAAGCAACCGAAGTCAGGCAAAAAAAGAAACGGAGAACTGGCAACCGTATTTGTGAATTAAAATTCTTTCATTTTTTTTTTTAAATTATATTATTCATATATCTTTCTCATTAACATAAAATAGCAAAAATGATTTCAAAACATAAACATTGATGAGATATACAAAGTTTACAACTTTCCGTGCACTGTATGTACCGCGTTCGTCGAGGTGATCTGCAAGAACTCAGCATGGTCTCGGGCGTTGGGTGCAAGATCAGAATATTGAAGATCTTATGTCCGATTCTGCTTTTTCCTTTTTTCATAATTTTTATTTAATAAATAACGTTATTAATAAACATATTACTCCAAATATACTTTTTATAAAATTTCAGAAATTATATACGTGTACTTCAATGTGCTCGAAATTAGTTGCGCATTTCGAGCCGATTTCTGAAATGCTGCCTACTTTTCCTTCACAATTGTTCGACGCTTGACGAACCGCTTACGCGTGGACGTGTATCTGAAGAGCGTCATAGTATAGGAAATACTGCGACCATACCTTCCAGCAAATTCTCATGAAAATATTTTCCTTCCTACATAATATTGTATTTTCTTAATAATGGTGATTGAACATCATATTAATAACTTAATGCATTTTACAGAATGTAATGTACTTTTAAAATATTACTTTATTATTTTTATGATACATTCAGTTTCAAAGAGCTACTGATCACGTTTTTATGTCACAGAATGTAATATAAAATTTTACTTTACCGCGTCATATATCTGGTCATCTATTTGTATTTTTTTTTAGTGGAATAAACCTGGAGAATACATTTAAATGACGTATC